>NC_083767.1:55231306-55531306 GCF_963514075.1 Conger conger | reverse complement strand
TCAGCTGTACGGTGCTATAGCAGGGGGTCTGCTCAAATGTGCCCTTTCTACAGAATGAAACAGATGGAGCTGATATCTCTGGAAATTTCTTCTTTCGGGCTGTTTTATTTTCTTTCTTTCTTTCTTTTTTGCGTGGTATGCTGTCTGTTCTATCTCTGACCTATCAAGCACAGGCAGGAATGACAGTATATATTCTTTGACCATTATTTGCCATACCGTGTATGTTTTAATGTCTTTTTTTCTTAATTTTTAGTTGTAGAGCTAACCAAAGTCTACTGTAGCATACTGCTGGGATCAATTTTGTCCATAATAATATAGGAATATTTCAGACCCCATTCATTAACAAGGAATTTCTTACCAATTTCTGATGTTTTCAATATTTGTGAATATAAACAAACTTCTGGTTTAGTAAAAAATATTTTTTGCGTTTATTAGCCTATGTTTGTTGTACGTCGCTCTGGATAAGAGCGTCTGCCAAATGCCATTAATGTAAAGTAATGTAATGTTAATTGGAAAAGTGAACTGGACAAGTGAAAATTGAGAAATGGCCATTTTGGCCATAATTTTCTCCACCAAACCTTTTGGCATTTCCTATTTTCCCATATTATACAGTAACTTGTGCACACAACATGTATTCTCTCTGGGATATGCTGATCACGGTAGCTATTGTAAAAAAAAAAAAAAAAAAAAAAAAAAAAAAAAAAAAGGAAAAAAATGTAAGAAGAAATCATGATAATAAGATTAGGCTACACTAGACTAATTAATTGAAAGTTCTGAGGCGGAACATGTGCAATGCTACCAGTAATTTAGTATCTGAAACATTTTCGTCTTGGGAAAGCAAAATATTCATTGGAAAATATCCATCCCTGAATTTTGTTGGGCTTTTTTTTTAACTGACAGTGTGAAACTGGCTTTCTAGTAAAGTCATTGCTCTGTATAATTCTATCAGAATAATTAAAGTGAAATGATACTATTATAGGTGGGGGTGGGGGTGGGGGGGGGGGGGGGGGGGATTACCACATGCCAGTAACCAGGATTAAGGAGCTGCTAGAGATGCAAAGAGATTTGAGGAATGTATATTTGGATCAGGGGTCCCTTCATTATTGAGTTTTTACTGTCTCCTATTTCTGAGCTCCATGCATCATCAAAAACATGACACCCTCCCCTCCCCTCCCCTCCCCACTCCATTACGTCCGAGTGGATCTTATAGCCACTGCGGTTCCTCTTTGTCACCGGACAGTCTGCTCGGCGAGGTTGACCATCACGCAGCGCTGCTTTTTTGGGAGCTGAGGGTGCATCGTCTTACTCGACGGTTATCGAGACGGTGTCCGGTTTTCGCAGTCAAAAATGTTTTGTAGCAGTCCGCCGTTCAGCCGGCTTGAAGCCGAGGGGAAAGGCCTCTGTCTTTCAAGTACAGTAGTCGTCTGAAGATCAGTTAATAACACGCCTCCGACCCAGGACCAAACAGATGGTAGCTCTGCAGTGGACCAGGACCAATATAAATAATTTAATTCACGCGAACACTGAACCGTGCCCAGAGGGAAAACAAATCTTCAAACCTTGAACTTGAAATGCAGTGAAGATTTTTGTACATACATGAGCTGAGAGTGATAAGGGTTCTAACTGACATTTTTGACAAATATCGGTTGGGGCTATAAATATGTTGGCTATAGGGCACTAAATGTGTGAGATTTTATACAAAATACTGTTTAGTCTTGAATTTAAAAGGTTGCGTCTGCTTGGAGCCCATTCACTTTGGAATCATTGAAGCCCAATATCTAAAAACTCCTCAGAACGCAGATGGAACCTTCTAGTTCTCCGCTCAGGCACTCCAAACGGGCTGAATGAGTGTTGACAAAGGGCTGGAGTTGTCTTCTCATTGTACCTCTCACAGTTACGCTGGTCGTTAACGATCAAGCCATTAAAATCACACATTCTTTGTTGACATTTTGATTTCAGTGCTTAATACTTCTGAAGACTGATGAGGAACATAAGGACGTTATTCTTTTATCCCCCAAAAAACATAAACTTTGTGACTAAATGTATACTTCTTGAGATAATTAATGGCTATAGACAAATGGTGGTTGATTGAGCAAGTCATCCCTCTATTCTCAATCACCATCTGGTATGTCGTCAGTGAACGCTTCGTGCTAATTACTTCGAAAGCGCTAAAGACATTCATATTAATTAAAAAAAACAAAAGGAAAGTTGAGATCAAATGAATTAGATATACATAGAGTGGAGTGGGGGAAGACAAAGTAAATCAATTAATCTCACCCAAGACATGACTTCCCCAGTTGATGTTGTCAGTGAAGGTGAATCGCTGGTTACTGGCAGGGGAGCAGCATCAAGAAATGCCTTCCAGCAAGAGCAGGCCTTTAGAATGCTTGGGCTGGCAAGTCTTAAACATGCTGGGCCATCAGCAAAAAGCAGAGAGAGAGAGAGAGGGAGACAGAGAGAGGGAGAGAGTCTGAGTGAGAGAGGGAGAGAGAGACAGAGAGAGAGATGCTGCAGTGGCCGTGGGGACAGTGGGCTGACACAGGCTGTTAAGACTTCAGACTTTGCATGAGAGTGCTGCACATCGGCAGGGACGGGACAGGAGCAGGACTGTAATTTACTTTAAATGGCTTCACTCGAGATGACAGGCATATGTAGGAGCTGGAAGGATGCATCTGCTCGTCGGATTTGGACAAATATAAATAAAGTGTCGTCGCGGGGCTGCTAGGTAGCTCGCTCGATTAACACGCTGCTTGCGGTGCACGGGCGAGCGCGGCAGTCCGGGATGAGATCAGAAATCAGAACCCTGCCGGTGCTGACCGTGGCCCGCATTCCCACAGGACCAGTACACCATCGGCTTTGCTTCTCACCCGAGATATGCTCACTGCCGTCAGCCCCTGTTGGCTGTCCGAGCCCCAGTGACTCGTGCGTGCGTATGATTGGGTCTCCTCTGCAGCTCGTGGCTACAGTGTGGAAATAAGCAGCAGGCTGGCGGGTGTATCGTTTGGAGGAGAACCATACAGTATGAGCATGCGTGTACATGGTAGATCGTGAATTAGACGTGGGTGACCTGTCACGTAGGGGTTTAGGTAAATGACTGGGAAAGGCAAGGTTGGTGGATCAAATCCCTGTGTAGCCACAAGAAGATCGGCACAGACATTCGGCCCTTGAGCAAGGCCCTTAACCCTGCATTGCTCCAGGGGAGGACTGTCTCCTGTTTAGTCTAACTGTATGTCGCTCTGGATAAGAGCGTCTGCCAAATGCCAATAATGTAATGTAGACATTCCAAATTCGGGTGAGATCGGACATGTCAAATTTATTCTTTAAAATTGTGTAGTTGCAATATTTTCATGCTGCAAACTGGCACAAGATTGTAGCCTGTGAAAGCACTAATCGGAGCCTTGCAGGAATGATTGCACAAGAACAGTATGGGTGATTAGGTAATGAATTCATTCACATCCTCATTGAAAATAATGCAGATAAGTCAAAAGTAATTCGCCAACTGTAATTGCTGAAGTCTGTCATAAAAAATGTGTTCTTGTCCACATTTTCTGGTTCAAGAGTTAACACTTTTAATCTATTAAAGTTGTACTAATGCTGTAATATATACGCAGATGAGCGATTGAATAGAGCGTGAATGCATTTTCTTTCAGACGTGGTCAGTGAGGGTATTCATTTAGCTTCTGACTGATTCTCCATCTTAACAGCGGCCAAGGCTGTAGAAAAAGTTGCCAGCAGACATGAAATTTGTCTTTGAACTCTCCCTTATAAAAACAGACACATAGTGTGTTTGCAAACAGTATAGAAATGTAGGGATGTTTTTTTTTCGTAATAATCAGATTTTTCACCCCCAATCCATGAATCCATGGGGAGTGCTCCATCATGCCGACATAGGGCAAAATTAATTGTATTGATACATCATTTTTGTAAATACTGAGACCAACAAAAAAAAAAAAAAAAAAAAAAAGAGATGAGAAAGTTTTGAGGTTTGCGTTTATATAATTCAGAACTTTTATAATTCAGCATATTCTGCTTTATAGCGCATATATATTTTTATCTTTTACATTTTCAGGTGTTAATAAAGGGAGTCTTTCATCCTCTTGTGGTTTCTATTAGCACGTTGCTCAGGCACTGGTCTGGAGGTCATCGATGGTTGTAGATTGCCCGAGGAGGATAACTGGGTGTTCACGTGGAACAGGTATATTTATCATCCCTGATGCAGTGTCCTTTTAATTATTTAATACTGTACGATTTCAGGGTAAAGAGCCTGTGGGTTGCTTTATGATGCTTTTTATTTGTGTTCATTTTCACACCGCACTACAGAAAATGTCATCTGAGAAATTTTGATGAGAAGATTCCGGTGAATATAACTATAAAATAGCTTTTGAATGCAATCTCACCGGGAACCTGTGTTCCTGAGGCCGCCTGAGCACTTACAGTATTGAGTTTTTTTCACAGGCCTCAGTAAGTGTTTTCCACTGGTGAATCTGATGTGGGGAAAGCATATTGTCCCCTGACCATTTCACCCAGATGTTGCGAGACTCCATGTTAGGTTCCAGTAAAATGTGGGAAATCATTGCATTAAAGGTACAATAGGTCATTTCGGACTTCTAACGGTAAAGAGAGGAATCGCAGCAACAAATACGCTCAAACCACAACACTGTTTATCCCACCCCTTCTCTGTGAACGCACCGAAGTTGAAACGCCATTGGCTGTGGCAATTAGAACCAATTTTCAACCAATGAGCTTGAATTATTGTATAGTTATAGATGTTTTGGTACAGAGTGCCGGCCCGTCAACTGCATATTTTTAAACACAGGCAGAGGGTGAGTCAACATGTCAGTGAGCCTTTTTCAATGATAGGAAGGTCTTGTAACAATATTTTAACACAAAAATCTTACAGATTGTGCCTTTAACACTCATCTCCCCAGCACCAGACAATGCCACCTCGGGGTGAACATTCAAAACATTCAGAAGTGAGGTTGGCAGAGGGGCATCACATTTCATCAGGAAAAAGTTGGATTTGCCACCTCTGTTTGATCTGAGTTTAAACGTGTTACATAGCAAGCTGCTTTCTGAAAAGAATTACGTGGGCAAACGTCCGTGGCCCAGTCCTGAGTGACCATGGGAGGAGAAGGGAACACTAATCAACGTTAATACGAGTCGAGTGGACATTATGAGTGGAGTTATCTAATCTCCATAGACATTGTAATGGCAGAAATGTGTGCTTTTATACACATGCCCATTCAGGACTTTAACGTGACGATAACCGCAGTACAGAACAAATAAAGCAGCCGTTTAAATAAAGATCAAAGAGCCACACTGTACACTGTTCATGTGCTTGATCCAAAATGTTCTTTTTCGTCTTTGGATTTTGTCCCATACTACCGTCAAAGTGTGCGCTGAAAGGAACCCGTTTCCATCTGTTTCTAGACGTACATGTTCTGCTTTATTGAAGAACGGAATATCACTGCTCATCATTTGGAATTTTGAAAATGAGACCTGAAACCAGTGTGCCAAAATTATAATGGTTGCATTAAAATTCACTAGCAGTTAAACTATAATTACTATTTAGAATGCTTTATGCATTAATCCACATGGTAATAACATAATTAAAGTGCTGTTTCATGAGCTTCATAATCTGCTGTGACAAGGCTTAAAATTCAATTAACCCTATTTTAACACTTTGTTTTAACTCGCATTTGAAGGCCAATTTGCTTAAAACTTCACTCAAAGTAATTATATCCTGAAATAATTTGCTTCCTGTAAATAACCAGCCATTGTTTATCTCCGCCGACCATTGATTTGAAACAAACTTTACTTTATAGAATCTATGGAGAAGGGGAAAGCCCAAATATACAGTAATAACACCCATATGCCTGAGAGAAACACTATAGGCTTTCTGCTTCAATCTTGTTCCTTTGTAGGCCACTGTCTCTGGAATTAACTGCTGACTGCAACTTCAGCTGCGCATCTTTGTGAAAATGTGTCTGATAATGCTTTCGGTGCCAGCCACACTTTTGGACAGTGGCTGCCCATATTGCAGTGATGTTTCTGACACATCATCACAGCGCTGGCAGTTTAAGCCAGCTAGCACATCACGCTGGCCGGGGAAGGCCAGTCCCAGCCCAAATCTGGCCTCAGAAATTTGGCCCAGATTTCCACTCGCATCATTCAAATGAGCTTTAGTCGTGAGCGCTGTTCCCGAGCAACTCAGAGGAGGACAATTACACCACATCTGATCACGGTGCTCCTCGCTTCCCGGGAATGCCATGGAAAGGAATAACGACACAGAACCAGTGCAATCTGATATGCACTGACATACCGTAAATTACTTGACAAAAACACATGGGCCGGTGAGAAATCCTTCTGGCATTATGCTGTGGTTGATATATGCATATTTTCCATGGTTAGACAAATAATTTGCATACTTTGAGTATTTCAGCGAACCTGTAATAATGTATTTATCATGACTGGGATAACACATGGGCAGTATGGTGAATGCTGTCCTTTTTCATTCACAGCATAAAATTGGACATATTCCAGTGAACTACTGATTGAGCAGAGGGAACATCAGTCACTTCTACAGACATTGATATGTTAAATCTGCCCTTTGATTGAGGCTCATAGAAAGTGTGTGCATTGTAATGCCCACTGCAGACAGAAAGTTATTTTCCGGAGAGTTTCCTCAACAGGAAACTTTGGCATCAGATTAATTATTAGCTCAAGGCCAAATCACTTGAATTGCTTGTAAACTGTAGAATAACAGCGACAAGAACATTTAAACTGGACTTTAATTAGTTCATAGTTTTTACCCATTTAAAAACATACAAATTGATGGACTGGCTTGTATATATGCTGTTGTAGTGATTTAGGTAAATCAGATACGATACACCTCCAGTTTGAATATCCTCATGGTTAATTTTTCAAATTTGTAAACGGAATTGATATTTGGACATTTGATTTATTTTCAAGCCCCATAAAGATAAACAGTAAATGATCGTATGCAGTACACGGTGCAGTTGTGCAGCAATCCCCTAAGATGTGTGGGACATGAGTTACCAGACCAAGCAGAGCCATGTTGTGTTCATTGTGCGGTGGACACTGCTGTGACACCGCGGGGTGAGAGGTCAAGCCCTGAGGTACAGGTGGATCTGTTTCAGATTTTAACACTCCAGTAGTTGCATGTGACAGGGGAGAAACTGAACAGAGACCGAGCCTCCTGTTAGAAAGGAACGCTGTGATTGTGGGTAAGAGATTGTGGTAAGAGGGGATCATTATTGGGCCATAGGCACTCATGTTGAAAATAAAGATACATTCTGAATAAATGTCCGCTACAGTAGTTACACAAAGAGAGGTCAGTGTAGTCCTGTGGCCATAGTGATTATTTTTGCTGTTAATATTGATGATATTTGGAAAATTGTCTTGCATTGCCATTAGAATTTCATTTTTATAGTAACTGTTCCAGTTGACATTTCATGTGGTACATTATGAAATCACCAGGATCAGTTACTTATAATATTTAGCTCTCATTTTCTTACATTCCTCATTCCTCATACAGAAAAGTGAAAACGACTACTTTCAGTACAAGCCCTAAAAGTGTAAAACAACCATTAACCTAAATAAGCATTTCCTATTGAGTCACAAAATGGAGAGTGTTTTGTTTTGTGTTTTGTTAATCAGCGTCTCACAGATGTACAGTATGACAACAGGACAGAGGACTGTGTTCACAAGGAAAGACAAATCAAAGCCAGCTCAAAACACAGAGGTGAAATGGCTATTTTTACTGGTGCCCAACGGGAGTGTTGCATTGAAAAGGTGGCACAGGAAGGGACAGAAATTTGGGACCCGTTTTGGAGTTTGGATCAGGTAACGTTAATCATCTGGACAGGAGAGACATTAACTGTGCATGAGGTCCTGTCTCAGGGCATTACATGTACTCTCCTACAGGGTTGTGTGGTTAAAGCAAAATTCACAGAGCAACTTACTCAATATGAAGTTACTTGCATTAGGCACAACTGCAAATGTATGCATCTCGGTTCATGAAAATATTTATTGAGCATGGGGATGAGAAACATACTGTGGCAATGCAGTTAGCCTTTGAGCAGTCTATCACAAAATAACATCATTAGCTTTACTGAAATGCTTTCAACAAATATCTGAATATTTATAGACTGTGTGCTGGATTAAGTAAAAACTTAACGATGCCAGGAGCAATGCTTTTATTATTGTCTTTGCTCAAGTGTATGAATACACAGACACGCATGCGCACACACACACACGAGTGCACACACACACACACACGCACATACATACACACATGCGCACACAAACACGCATGCACACACACGCACACGCACGCATGCAAACACAGACACACACACACACTCATAAACAGGGTGGGGACAATGTATTTTTACTCATAAGTTTCAGAAAAGCTCCATCTTCCCTTCAAGTCAGTGAGGGCATACCTTACACTATTATTTTCAGTAGCACAGTTTTACACTGACCTACTTGCTAAGCAAAAAGAACAAGGAAAGATGCAGTCCCAGGCATTGGATTTGTTTGGCTTTTGTTGACTTCCATGGATTGCAAAATCCCAAGTTGCCAATATGGAGCTGTGGTCTGATGATGATAAACTGTTGTGAATCTGCAGGATGGCTTTGTGGACCGTGAAGCTGCAGTCCTCCTGTTTGAGCATATAGAGGTGCAGGTCTGTCTAAATTTAAACAGAGATGTCGCTTCTCTTAATGTTTAAAATGTCTCTTCAAAATAAAAACATGATAAAACGAATAATATCGTCGAGCCATTCATGCGTGTTTGTATGATGCCATCTTTAAAAATATATTGCAGTTTTACCATGACATGCTGAATGATAAAAACTTTGTCTGTATATAAATCATCTGTGGGGTACACTTTATAAATTAGATGTATATAAAATAAAAAGCATCTAGTATTTTCTTGGAATTAATGGTCTTTGAATTATTCTGCTGCTGTAGCCCATCCACTTCAAGGTTTGATGTGTTGCGTGTTCAGAGATGCTGTTCCACATACCACTGTGTGGTTATTTGAGTTACTGTCGCCTTCCTGTCAGCTTGAACTAGTCTGGCCATTCTCCTCTGACCTCTCTCATTAACAAGGCATTTTCACCCACAGAACTGCCACTCACTGGATGTTTTTAGTTTTTCGCACCATTCTCTGTAAAATCCAGACACTGTTGTGTGTGAAAATCCCAGGAGATCAGTTGTTTCTGAAATACTCAAACCACCCCATCTGGCACAAACAATCATTCCGTGGTCACACTTCAAATTTCTTCCCTATTCTGATGTTTGGTCTGAACAACAACTGAATGGTTCTGTGGAGAAATTAGACCAAGATTGACCTGTATCAGATATAGCAAGAGCAAAGTGTGGAGGCCAAAAGAAACACCTGTGAAACACGGTGGTGGGGATGTTATGGGCATGTATGACTGCCACAGGTACAGGCTCATTGTCTTGATTATGTTACTACTGATAGCAGCAGCAGAATTAATTATGTAGTGTACAGAAGCACATCTGCTCAAAACCCATTGGATGGCGCTTCATCCTACAGCAAGACAATGATCCCAAACATACTACTGAAGCAACAAAGGAGGTTCTCAAAGCTAAAAACAGGAAATTTCTTGACTGGCTAAGTTACTCACCAGACCTGAATCCGATTGAACATATGTTTCAAAAACTGAAGAGAAAACTGAAGATGAGAGAGGAGAAAGGCAACCCCAATAGAAACATGAGCTGCAGTACAGGCCCGGCAGAGCAACACCAGATACTGTAAGATACTCTGGGGCACCTGGTGATGTCAATGGGTCACAGACTTCAGGCAGCCATTGCATGCAAAGGATATGGTCAACATACTGAGCATGACTACTTTTATTTACATAACATTAACATGTCCCAGACATTATGTTGCCCTGAAATGGGGGGCCATCTAAAAAAGTTCTATCATTTTCCTCTCGGTGAAACCAAAGTGAATAAAAAAAATAGCCTTAAATAACAGCTGAGAATGTGCTCTTTAACCACATGTGAATTGCAAATCAAATTAGCAAATGCAAATCTTGAATCGTGGAGTACGCGAAAAATATGCATTTGTCCCAAACATTATGGGGCTCATGGTATATAGCCATATTTAGACATAAATTGTATTTTGTGAAGCCTGTCAAGGTAGGCCCCTTGATTCTCTTAAGACTTTACCCCTTCCCAATGTGACTGACCTAGTTTAAGTTGAACTATTTAGATCCACTGAATGAAAGGCTGTGAGAGAGTAACTGAGGCTTATGTTTTGGTTCCAGCGCACTGTGTGTCTGAAGGGGTGGCATCATGCAACCCATCACAGCCAGTGCACATCCCTCTCAACTCGAGAAGTGAAAGTGCAAAAAGTCATTTTAACTGCCTCGACTGCCACCCCGCTCAGAGTGTAACGCATATACAGTGTGATGAAGAACTCTGAAACCTACTCAAGACAAGCAGTTATTTTATTTATATTTTTGTTGGACTCGCAACAAATCTTTATTTCAGTAATCAATGGCGTCTTTTTAGAATATGCAGTCAGCAGAATTTCGGTACAGAAAAAGTGCTCTGTGAATAAGCTCACACGTTTTTTGTTTTTTGTTTTTTTTACTGTTATTTTCATTGCATTTCTTATTAGCAAGTCCATATGACCTAATCCACACTCATTTGCATATGTAGTTCATGAAAGCGCATTTCAAATCTCTAGTCATAAATACCATTTAAGACCCTCTCCCTCATCACAAGACAAAAACCCTGCAAATATTTATTAGAGAATATGAATGACGGTGTGCAGTTTTATGTTTCTCAAACAGCCCGAAGGCGTGGGGGAATTATAAATACCATCTTTACAGGCGATGGTGGCCTGATTAGGAATGCACAGTGGGTTCTGGGGGATTACTCGAATAATACCGCGCACTAAATATTCCATATTGATATTTGGCCTTGAATCAGATGCTGATTGGGTTTTTACTGTTTCTTACCGATACGTATCACGTGATAATGTGGTTGATAAATAGAGGGCATTCTTCCTGGTAATAGAATACTATCTGGCTGGCATGCTGATGAGAGGCTTTCCTGGATGAGGAATTCGTCACGTTTCCCTTGCTTCTTAATCCTGTCACATCGGGGGGGGGAGGCGAGGCTCACACACGGGGGAGGAGCAGTTAGCCAAGGCGGAAATGAGGGACAGGAAGTCTGGGGACCCTGGAACCGGTCCTGACGAGGCGCGGCACTGCAGCCGAGCTGTAAATAACTCCCCGTAATGGAAAAGTCATTAGCTTACCTTGGTCGTGATAGAGGTGATAGAATCCCCGCCCTTTGGAGTGTTTTTGAAAACTTAATGGAATCCCTTAACGACTTTGATATTTGAATGAGCCGAACGGTTTTCTTTGCGGGCGATTTCCTTCGCCACGCGGCGCCGGTTGCTGCGTTATGATATGGCTCCGCAGCCACAATTAGGTCATGGCTCAACAGACTTCGGGAGCGAACTGTGTCCATCGATCCGGCTTTTATCTGCACTGCTTTTTATCCTTTAAAGCCCCAAAACTTTGTCTCCTGCAGGGCAAAACTCAAATAAGCCTGTAATGGATGAAAAGGGGAAGCTTTGTTTTACCTATTTATTCAAATCGTTTCCAGTATTAGAACCTTTCACAGTGAAACATAAGCGTTGCTTATTTTTTTGTGTAGTTCCATTGACACTTTCGAGGTAGCTTTGAATTCAGCCATTTCACTCATAATTAAGTAGAGTCTTACCGCCAACTTAATGGGTTTGATGTAATAATGTAATATATATAATAGTTTTTTGCTTTTCTTGTTGATTTTGTCTTTATGAGCACTGCTGTTGGAGTCATTGATTTCTATTACCACTCTTTTTTTCAGCTGTTTAATTTTAATTATGTATGCAAAATATCAACAACTTTAATATGAGTTAATGAATTGCATTGGTCATAGACAAATTATATTTAGATATTCTCACAGTGCAAAGTGCAGTTGTTCCATTTGTGCATTATTAGGCAAATAAATCTTGAGTGATTTTCTTATCGTCTCCACAAGTTATATTAAAGAATGTAATACAACAGAAATCATTGCTATAGGTAAGAGCTACTTCTCTGGTATTCACTAGGCTTATCTGTTAAACAGCTTCTTGTAGATATTTTCAAATATTAGTACCAAGTATATTAGTACACATTTTAAATATTTATTGAAATATTATTTTTCATGTGAACTTCAAATTAATTTCAAGCACATCTCCAGTCCACAACATCAATATATGTGTTGATGCATATCTACAAAATGTTATCACTACAATCAGCATCAGTAATTCCTTTAAAAAGATTATTATTTAAACACATGGTATACTTTAAATGGATTCTATTAGGTTTATGCATTCCTTTCTTAATGAATTCTGGATGTTAATCCATTATTTATGCATTTTAAAGTTGGTTAGTGGTAATTCCCCATAGTTTCATTAAAAGACACAGAAAGATTAACTAAGCTAAAGAAAAAAAAATCAATTTCTAAAAGCATCCATTTGCACCATTTAACAAAACTTGTGGGCGGGGGTGAAGGAGATAACCAGTGCACTGGGGGCAGAGGCAGGGTGCTAGAGGATTCTGAGGTCGTATAACAAGATGGAGGCTGTTTGTTCAGATCTGTTTCACAGCACTGCGAGAGCCATTGTGTAGCGCGTGTTCTCAAAATGCAGTCAGGTTCACCGTCGGAGGGGGGATGGGGGGACAACCTGCCTGATTTAAAGCGCAGGCATACCTACCGAATGTCAAATGGGAATATAAAAGTTTTATATACAGATCTGGCTTACAGAACAGGAATGTTTAATTTAGAAGGGAGATGTCCAACGTGCTTCTGGTTTCTGCGCCACCACCACCCCCCTCCCCCACCCGTCAACCCCCCCACCTGCCCACCGCCGACCCCCCCCCCCCCACCTGGAGAAGCACTTAAGGGCAGAGGGGGCTGCACACAAGCACATTCTCACAGAGACATCCCCGGTTTCCTGCAGCTCAGATGTCCTGTCTTAATGCCGGTGTATCTAAAATCAGAGCCCTATATCATGTTCTATGGGAAATGCATCACCCCACCTCCTTCACCACAACCCCCCCCCCCACACACACACACACACCACCCCCCCCCCCTCCACCTCTTTATTGCTTCCTGGAATACACTCAATGATGAAATCAATGGCCTCTAAAAATATTTGGACCATCAAAATCAATGTGAGAGATCATCTACATGCTTTTGTGGAATGTATACACAAATAGCCCTTTGATTGTATCGATTCCTTTACCTTCTCAGACCTGTTGACTTGTGGGTAAAGTGATCACATGGCCTCCGTTGGGGACTTTGCGATGACGTCGCTGGCTCCACGGCCTGACCCACGGAAGTGTGCGGTTTACGGTTGAGTCTGAGGACATGTCTATGTTGGGGCTGCCAGGGACACAAAGTTGTGAGGACCATCCTTCCCAGCGAGCTCAAAAGCAATTCTACATTTTCAGTCATGTTTCAGACCTAAAAATTTATCAAAGGGCTATACGCTTGTGGATGACGGCAAGGTTCGATGTTACGTCTTGCTCATAGAAGTTTGTGTTGTGCATAAATTTAGTACTACACGGAGACTGTTTATCACGTTACATTATGTTGTTGTTTTCATATGCTGTACACTGTATAATTTATAACTCAGTGGCAAATCCCAAAAGGTTCTTTCTTTCTGATGACTGTCATCCACTACGACAATACATAGTACCGCAGGGGTTAGTCATGTTTCCTTTGAAAACGAGCATTTATTCAAGAATCCTGCTTTGATACGTATACATATTCTTGGACTTCATATGATATGAGTCATTTCAGTGCCTGGGGTGAGGCTGTCGCCCTGTGCTCAGCGTGGACGGTTGTCGCCCAGTCGGAGTTATCGGGCCTATCAGTAGGTGCCTCCCCGCCTTTTCTGTGATTGATCGACGCGCCTTTTGAAGTTACCGTCAGAACACGGCCGGGGCAGCGCGTCGGGCCGGCGGTGCGCGGTGGTCCTCAGGACACACGGGGACGAGCAGGACTTCAGTGAAGAAGACCTCCCACGCCCTCCATTAGCGGCAAACCGAGCCATTCTGCTTCAAAGGGCCGTGACCCGGGGGGGGGGGGACTCACGGAGGGCGGTGATTCACAGACAGCAGAGCCGTTGAGGGAGAGAGATGGCGCGGCGGAGGCCGGCTCTCCCAGACACACGGACCCACACGGCTCTCCCCGACACACTGACCCACACGGCTCTCCCAGACATACGGCTCTCCCAGACACACTGACCCACACGGCTCTCCCAGACACACTGATCCACACGGCTCTCCCAGACACACTGATCCACACGGCTCTCCCAGACACACGGCTCTCCCAGACACACTGACCCACACAGCTCTCCCAGACACACTGACCCACACGGCTCTCCCAGACACACTGACCCACACGGCTCTCCCAGACACACTGACCCACACGGCTCTCCCAGACACACTGACCCACACGGCTCTCCCAGACACACTGACCCACACGGCTCTCCCAGACACACGGCTCTCCCAGACACACTGACCCACACAGCTCTCCCAGACACACTGACCCACACGGCTCTCCCAGACACACTGACCCACACGGCTCTCCCAGACACACTGATCCACACGGCTCTCCCAGACACACGGCTCTCCCAGACACACTGACCCACACAGCTCTCCCAGACACACTGACCCACACGGCTCTCCCAGACACACTGACCCACACGGCTCTCCCAGACACACTGACCCACACAGCTCTCCCAGACACACTGACCCACACGGCTCTCCCAGACACACTGACCCACACGTGGTGAGGGCCGGCTCTCCCAGACACACTGACCCACACGGCTCTCCCAGACACACTGACCCACACGGCTCTCCCAGACACACTGACCCACCGGCTCTCCCAGACACACGGCTCTCCCAGACACGCTGACCCACACGTGGTGAGGGCCGGCTCTCCCAGACACACTGACCCACACGGCTCTCCCAGACACACTGACCCACACGGCTCTCCCAGACACACTGACCCACACGGCTCTCCCAGACACACTGACCCACACAGCTCTCCCAGACACACTGACCCACACGGCTCTCCCAGACACACTGACCCACACGTGGTGAGGGCCGGCTCTCCCAGACACACTGACCCACACGGCTCTCCCAGACACACTGACCCACACGCGGCCTCCCCTCGCCGACGCTGGCCCAAGGCTCACCGCCGTCCGCGTGAGTAAACGAAACAGCTCGGGGAAAACAAAATAAAGGAGCAGGAAACCTTGGCCTCGCCGTTCCTCCAGAAATGATAAACAGACAATTAGCCGGTCAACTCTCCCCACGCGGCAGGGAGCGGCCAGCCGAGCTCGGAGCGGCGTGCCGGAGGACGCTCGTACTAATCTCCCGCCTCCCTCCCGAGGCCCATCTGCAGTCACCGCACCGCCGCTCCCCGGCCCCCTCCATTATTTAGGATCCCTTCAAACGAGGCGGCTTATTCACAGTCAGGTTACGCGGGGAGGTGGAACGGAGCCCGGCCCGCTCGCCGGCCGCACGCAAGGAACTCTGTTTGGCGGCAGACGGCGACATCAAAAACAGCGTTTTCGCGGATTTATCTTCTTTAAAAAAAAACACACACAAAAACAAGACAAGGCGAGGCAGTGTAAAAAAAAAATAATAATAAAAAATACAAAAAAGAAAGGTTAGTGCAGTCCTCTGAACTGGCTTAAATGGTCTGTGAATCCTAATCGGTTTTGAGGGAATTGAGCTGTGGTTAGTTTTGAGAGTGATAGCGGGCAAACGTAAAGACGGACTGGAGGAACGGACTACACCGTCGCTCACGCGCACACGGTCAAACAGCGAGGCCGGTGTTTGTCTGCCTGGGCCCCCGTACGGTTATGTACACGGTGCAGGCCCCGGATGTGCCTTTTGATTTCCTCACTAGCGGTGCCATCAATAACCCGCGTCCAGCGGCCAATCGCGGCCCAGCCCTGATACGGATGCAGACCCACGCCCTGGGCAGCGGTGCACATGTGCGGGAACATTAACCGAAAGTGCCCTTTTAATAGCTGATTAACAGTTCACAGGGGATGGGAGAGGATTAAGCTGAGGATTAATAATATCAAGAACATTTGTGCAAGTAACCTTCCCTCTTCATGATTTAACGATTGATACAGTGCTCCGGGATAGCTAGAAATTTGAAAGATTCTTATTCCACCATAGCTGGATGACATATTAAGATTCATACTCCTGTATAGTACCATCGTTTAACACTTCCTATTCCAGAACGTTCTCTGAATGTTACGCTCTAAAAAACTATATATTTTTTTTTACTCTGACCTTGTAGTCTTTAACGGTGAGTGCTGCTGTTGCTAGGAGACCATAACATTTAGTGTCTCTAGTTGTTATAGAGTGTCATGATTGGGGGAGCTGTAAGGTTTATATTTGATATAAAATTCCCAAGTCAACACATAAGTCAACCCTAAAATATGAGGTGGTTCTACCGTTGCACGTTGGTCTGCATTCGTCTCTCAAAGAGCAGATGTCAGTATCGTAAATTCAGCTACTTTTTCTGACTTAAATCCAAACAACAACAACAACAACAACAACAACAACAAATCCTTGTGAAACAATGTTACCGTACAGCACATGTCAAGCTCCTGTTTTGTCAGCTATTGGCTTTCTCGGGATATCCTTCCCCCACAGTGTCATGTATTTTGAAATGAATCCATCGTGGAAACAAAGATAGTATGGCATTGAGTTAAAGGAAGGGGCCTTGAACCTGGAAGGGTGACAGCTATCCAGAACGGCCATTGTTGTTGCACCACTGATGTTCACATAAAGTATGAGGTGTCAGTCATCCGAGAAAATGTTATAGCATAGTAAAAACAAAACAGACAAAAAAACCCTCGAAACCGAACTGCAGATATCCCAGGTTGGGGTTACCCCTCCCTCCCTCCCTCCCTCCTTCCATATCAAGCAAAGCCTCCATCATGGATGCTCTGAGGAACGGCAGCAACAAGGCCGCTCTCGAGGAGAAACACATTTCACACTCCGCAATTCCAATCACGGGATGTGAGTTAGCGCGTGTTTATCATCAGCGCGTTGCTCGTGAGGACATGGGAAGACAGGTAAAATGGAGGAGGAGGGAGAAGGAGCCGGTGTGGAGACGCCTTGCTCAGTCATTTATGGATAATCACCTCAGAACTGTGCAAACACGAGAGGCGCGGATGACAGGTCTACTGCACGGGCCCCCTGGCACCCCTGAAATTACACAGTCCGCACAACTCAATCAAACTTTACTCTTAGCCAATTACGGTAAACAAAATCATCAACAAAGGAGAATGGCCTTGTGGAGTGTGAACAAAGTACGCAAGACAATTATCATATTAAGCTCTCGGCGGGAAGCCTTTCATTTCGTACCATTACTAAATCTTCAATTGGAGCTTGAAACGTAATTGATTCATGCTTCCCTCCTCTCGCAGTGTTAAAAAAAGGATTATTTTAACCGGCCCAACATATCAAGTCCTGGAGTACCCATTCAGCATATTTTCTTTCAGACGCTCACTTTCGACTTGCAATTATCATTTGCGGTTTCAAATGGGCTTTCATGTTATTGTGTGTTTCTCAAAGACTTTTAAGTAAACAGAGTGCCATTTCGCATTCTCTTGCTCCGTTCTCTATGATAATTTCATTCATTTCGGAATGCGAATTCTACATGTTCTAGTGTTTATGGCTTAATAATCCTTTAAATTCAGCTGTTGTGACTAAATTATCAACTTATTTCAAGGACCAGTTACTGGCGTCATCTGAAAGTGATGGAACTCAGTGACAACAGAGCCGCTGAACTTCAACTGTTGTGACATACTGCAACAGTCCAAATTAGCTGCACAGGCCTGCAGGCTTTCATAGTAACTAACACAGACTAAATCCGATACATTACAGAGTTGTGTAAAATAATCAGTCAGAAATGAGCAGAGCCTAATCAGAAGTAAACAGACCCCCGTGCCCTCCCAGCGAGCTATGGGTGTTGCGGTTTCCCTGCGAATAAACAAACCGCAGAACATCAAAGGAATTTCGCATTTTAATTGTAACTGCTTTTATGTATTATGTAGTTTGTTTATTATATTTAGATGCGATAGATAAAAATAACTGAGCTCCAAAGGTTACATGAAATACTGGCAATTAGGAGCATTCTTGTGCAATTACTTTTTTGTTTTTAGAAATATGCCTCTTTCCTTATGGTTGTACATTTTATAATACATCTTGTCGACACGGTACACTTCTTATCCGATTTAATTGCCTCTGTGGAATAATATGGAGGCTCTTGCCTTTATCTGCAGTGCATTCAAAATAGAAGTCGAATGCAGGAGGAACATGCATATTTTTATATTAATCAATGGCTTGAGCAGAAAGACACCTAGAGATATTTGATTGCATCAGCATTCTTGAAAATAACATTTAAAGTAAATTTAATAAACAATGTTTACAGTTTAATACATCACAGAAAGAAAAGCAAACATAAAAATGACATATTGTATCATTTTTATATCAAGTAAGTGGCATGCAGTTCAGGTGCCCTTTTGAGGCTTGCTGTGTTTTTATATTTAGTTTATTAAAACACATTCAAGTATACTATAACTATGTTAATTAAAATGTCTTTGCTTTTTCATTGGCCCCTAAAATACTTTGTATAGTGTGCTTACAGTATTAATAGTATTACTATACTATTGATATTTATAGATATTAAGATATTTCTAAGAATAAGGGTATGGGAAAATAATTGCGCAAGAATGAGCCTTTTAAATTTAGCACCTCCTCTTTTCTCGGAAGTTTAAACAGGAACCTATAATAATAGAAATGATGGAAACATCTATAACAGAAATGATGATGGGAAAGATAAGTGATCACAAATGAAGAGTTGTGAGATTGGTAAACCATAAAAAATGTGAAACTTTATTCCCTAAAGGAAATTAAGGTAAATACAGTGAAATACAATGCTGATATCTCAAAAAACTAAATATATATTTACATCAAATACATATTCCCAACAACAGCACATGTTGCTAAAGACGAAGATCTCCATCGTGCCCCTAGTTATGCTCAGATTGATGAGAGGAGGGACAGTTTGGAGGTGGTGTTATGATGGTTGTTGTTTGAGGGCGGCCTGTAGCGTAGTGGTTAAGGTAAATGACTGGGGTCGGTGGTTCTAATCCCGGTGTAGCCACAATAAGATCCGCACAGCCGTTGGGCCCTTGAGCAAGGCCCTTAACCCTGCATTGCTCCAGGGGAGGATTGTCTCCTGCGCAGTCTAATCAACTGTACGTCGCTCTGGATAAGAGCGTCTGCCAATAATGTAATGTAATGTAATGAGAGGGACGTATAGCTTGTGTAGTTGTACCACTGTGCTGACACACCAGTTTCAGTCCCTCTGGAATGATCCCACATCCTAAACATAATCAGCCTCCAGGCAATGACTATTTCAAGTATGTTTACACAATTACTATTAATTGCAATGACAATGTGACCAGCGCTTTCTTTTTAATGCAGTGGGAGCTTCAGTGGGAGCTTTTTTGGTCAGTGCTCATCATTAGCTTAGTTTCTCAGTGTCCAGCGATAGCACAGCCAGCCTGGAATGCAAAATTACATTTAGAGGGATGCTGCGGTTGTGATTTGTGATCCAACTGAAAATTAATGGCGGTATGTCTCATCTGCACCCAACATGATTTAGATGCAGGCTTGTATACCGGTATATGTTTGCCTCGAGTGTACAACGTGTACGGAGGGAGTACATGAATCATGCAATATACGTCGCGCAACAAAGTAATAGTTTTCAGCATGCTAAATGTCATTGCCTTTCATATAATCTCAGCCACACTATACGGGAAATATGACTTTGGCTGGGAAAAAAGCTGACAGGAAGGCAGGAGGAATCTGATCGGCAGTGTTTACAGTTAGAATACTTGCCGCTATGGATCGGAGCGGTGTGAGATAAGATGCCAGACAGTGCCACTGGGTGACGTTTCCTTTCCGCGTGATTTTAGGATGAAAGTTTTTACCAAAGTGTTTAAAGAGTTTAGCTCTTGATATGTATCTTTGTCTGTGGAACAGTGAAATATATCAGCAAATTTGGCACATTCTTCCCAAATTTCTTATCATACTCACTTTTTTCATGTTGAGATCTCCTTAATTCCTTACCCAGAGTAGTAAACCTTAGTACTATTCTTGAAATCCGTCCAAGAATATTGTGGTGTTAATTTTTTACACTTATAATTAATTGAATTCAATAGTTATAAGGAATAAATGTGAAGGCTGCCCTGATAATGAAGTGAGAACATACAAATATATATATATATATTTTTTCATATATTTTTTAGGCCTTTTTCAGCTTTATTGGACAGTATACAGTATAGAGAGACAGGAAGAATGGGAGCGAGAGAGAGGGGAAGACATGCGACAAATGTCAGACGGTCGGATTCGAACCACCGACGTCGCGTCTCGCAATGAGCATGTGGTCAGTGCTCTACAGGTTGCGTTATGTTAGAGCAGGATTGTCCAAACGTATCCAAAAAGGCCGGTGCGTGAGCAGGTTTGTTCTTCATCCCAGCACTCCGAGACCTGTTTTAACTAGTCTTCAGTCAAGGTCTGTATTAGTAGAACGAGGTGTCTTAGTGCTGGGGTCAGAACCTGCACCTACACCGACCCTTTTCAGATCAGATTGGACACCCCAGTGCTAGAGGAAATGTAATATTGCTTGCCTTGCATAACTAGCTAGTACTTTGCTCTCAGAGCTCCACAGATATATTTGCTCACACCAGGGTTTCCCAACTGTACAGCTTATCAACGGCGAATTCCCCGAGAGCGTAAAGGTCGCACGTCACCTGCGAGGCGACGCAGCGACCACCTTCCCAGAGCTTCCCGTATCCTCTTAGCCGAGGCTAGCAGCCATAGCCCTTTCAGCTCCGCCGACGCCAGCGCCGGGCTTGTGTTCCCATGGAGATACCTGGCACTCGGGGGGGAAGGAGAGCCCGTCGCCTCCTGTCTATCCCCGGCTCCAAGCTGCTCTCCAAGTGCTGCCTTCTACCTGATGAGCCTCCCCCCCGAGCCCCCAATGAGCCAAATTATTTTTAATGGATCTTTATAAAACCATCTGTATCACCACAGCTGCACACTGGAAGGCTATCGACAAAATGATTACCACCGCAGGACTCAGAAATTGGTCTAAAATGTGTAATGATTTTGCTTGCTCTATAACAAGTCTTTTTTTATTTCTTTACTTTTGCTGAATCTGGACTACATCGAATGTTTTTTGGTACCTAATCAGAGCTTGTGGTCCCCGTGACCGCTGTATTTGAGCAGAGAATAGCATTTCTGGCCGGAATGAGTACGCCTCTCAGCCTGGCATTTTGTATTCTAATGTGCTTTGTGTGAAATACCATGGAAATGTGTTTCACGGCCTGGCCAGGAGTGGGCCGGCCATGACAAATAAAGGTTAATTATGAAAGTTAATTCAAAGTGATCGCTGCAATAATTCATCTGATAGCCCATTCAGATTCCATAGCGGTCTGCATTCCTCCTTTCAAACCTGAATTCTGGTCCGCACCAGGGATCAGCGACTCTATTATTCTCAATCCTCCATACGCCACTGTGCCATCCGTACCATAACGCAGACTTACTGTTGCTCATATACCATATCTGCTCAAATTCAATTTTCTACAACCTTTTGCACCAGGATTAAAAATTATCTTTAAATAAATTGGATATGTTTAAAGATCATGGTAAGGTTATGTTGTTGTTGTTTTTTTCTTCCCAGGGACAACCCCCAGGTGCCCTTTAAGTGTGCAATTTATAAAAGACAGCGATTGTCCTTGCATGGTTGGCAGATAGTTTAAAGAAATTGAATGAGATCAAATTTAATGCAACATGCTTTGGGGTGGCCATTTTAGTGCTTGATTACTGTGTCAGTGGGCTGGATGTCTTCATTTGCGGCTGCTGTAAACCTCATTCATCACAGAAAAAGAACGGGAATAAAACCATGGCAAAGACTGTACAAGAACTTGCGGTTTGTTTACATTTAGATTTGTATTTAATGTCACTGCACATCTCCTTCCTCGCACAATTTGGTACTAAACTAGCTCTTAAGAGGATTTTTCTGCATAAATAGATGTGCATAATATGTCTTGTTTGAATATCTGCTGTTCTTTGCATTTTGTCTATGCATACTCATGCATTGCAGAAACTAGCACGCCATGTTAGTTTGTAGATTAGGGAATAAATGAGAGGACTAAGTAAAGGTCTTCCTTTTCAAATATATGCATTTTAATTGTTTCATTAACATTTCTATTAGACCAGACTTGAAGTTGGAAAAGAGCAGTGCCATAAATGGCACAATAACTTATCAGACTTGAAATTACAGAATTCAGTTGTCAGAAGTTGCCGCAGTATCTTCATTTGAGTGGTATATTTTTAACCTTCAACATTTCTCGCTGCAGCCTATCCAGCGGGGGTAGGGCTTTTGCACGACAGCATAAAGAACATCACTTAGCCATTGTGTGTGTTCTTCCCCTGCAGGTAGCAGAGGGACGGCCATTTGGCAGCAAGCTGGCGATTGGTCGAGCGGGTCACGTGACTTCACGCTTGCTGTCAGCAGCGTCTGTCCCTGAACTGCCGGGCGACCGAAAGGTGAAGGGGATTGAGAGTAGCCAGGAAGGAGATGTCACGGGACTAAGAACAGGGTCCTCTCCCTTAGAAGAGCTTAATGAATTGCATGTCCCATTTATGGTCCATTAGTCGGAGTAAGTGCACAGTGTGCAGTGTAAGTGCACAGTGTGCAGTGTAACTTAAACCATGCCTCAAGGAGAAAAAGGAAGATGACGGCCCAGCAGATTAATGCGCAAAACCACAGCCAGCGCATGTTCAATTTCACCACGCCAAGCTATTCTGATGTGTACGTGTCGCACCGACTGGTATTTTCAAGTCCAGCTTATAGTAGGCCAGATGATCTCACTAAGAATTGTATACAAATGATAGGGATAAAAACCCAATTCCCCCTTTGAGAAACATCAGGCAACTAATGTTCCACTCCACAATTCAGGTATTGAAATGTACTATGGATAACAAACTTGGTGCTCAAATATCATTAAAATATCATTAAATACAATATGAAATATCATTAAAATACAATGTACAGAATAGGATTTTCTCCCTCCAGTACTCTTTCAGTACGCCGGTCATTTCCGATGTTGGGTGAGTGGAGCTCAATCAGAGCTTCATTGTTATCCTTGAATGTTCTTTTTTTTAATAAAGGAGAGAGGGCCAGTCTACCCTCCTTTTGTGCGCTGGCTTTATTCAGACAGGTAGAAAGCGGAGAGGGTAAGAGCCAGAGAGCGAAGCGCGGCTTAGAGAGTGCCCGCCAAAGGATCGATCTCCCCAGGAAGCGCATCAGCCCCAGAGTCTGTCTCTCCTGCTGCCTCTCCTCATCCACCAGGGCCAGAGGGACAGCTTTTCAGGTAGAACAGACTTTTTTTTATCTTTTCTTTTTTTTTTTTTAAACCCATTACGGACGACTCTGTTGTAAGTGATGTCACCGTTTTATTTATTTATTTATTTATTTATTTATTTATTTATTGTATTTTTTTTTTCTGGTGTTTGTTCATTCTTTTACTTTAAAGATAGTTACAGGCATAATGAAAATTTTGAGGAGCGGGTGATGAGGGCTAATTAGTCATTAGATGGGAGTTTTGAGTCCCAAATGACAGTTACCTGCTTTACAAGGTCATTTGATTAAAGAACCTCCCAATAATGAGAAGACAGTCAGGCATGATTAATTTGCTTCTATATACTATATCATTCCATCAGTACATGCTGTGCTCCCCAATAGAGCCACATTTTAATATATCTCGATTTTATTTCCTATATATTAAACAGTGGGACCATAATAAAAAAGGTATATAGCATTATACTTATATAATAAAAAAAATCAGTCATAGCAAAAGACTATGACAGGTCATTTGTAAATTTTTCTCCCAAGGTAAAACAACAACAAAACATTAATTAAATGAAGTTAGTTAAATGATTGCTATTAAATTATTATTGTGTCAGGTAAGACTTCTTACGTGAGCTGTTCATACCACACATGCGTGTTGCCCTGTTCCCCAGTGCCTCCAGCACTTCTCCTGCCCTACACTTGAGTGTGATGATGAGTGTGCTTTTCTTTCAAATATATGTTCGATTATTATTACTGGATTTTCTAACAGGGATGAATCATCATTATTTGCAGCCTTCAGGGCTACCCCTGCCACAAACTACTATTCTCCATTCAAGAAATCAATCAAGAAATCAATCAAGAAATTCAAATATATATTTATTAGGAATCATGAGACGGCAAGATGATGATTAAACTTTTTTGATATCCAGGTATTTGAAAGAACATGGCAGACTTCTGAAGATTGATTTTAATATTCCCTCAAAAACTGATTTGATGATGTACATAAATCAATAACCTGCTGGACAAGCAAAGATGGAGAAGCTGTCTTTCACGCTTTTATGACCTACCTCCCTCCCTTAATCCCGCCAAGCTGTGAAACTTTGAGAATTAGACTGACAATGGAACTGGAAAAAAAATCTGGCTGGTCTTCTGTTGGATCAGGGTGCATTTGCCAAAGTATGTTTGAAACAAAATGGCCACCCCTGTAATGTTCGTCCTCAGGGGTCCTGTATTAGAGTCCTGCCAAGTGCCTCCTACCGTGTATTCACTGCTCATCGCTTACTGTTGTTGGCCTTGTTTGCCTGCCCTTTTCAAACACACCAGAACACGAATGCAAAGAAATTATCAAATAATTCCGGTTCTTCTTGGGAGAAAAAAATGTTTGTTCATTGCACAGTGGTTCAAATTGTTTGGAATGCACTTTTATAGACACGGTTCCCCAGGGCTTACTAAGAGCCACAGTTCACTTTCATATGTTACCGAGCCATCCCGGTGGTGGATTAGAAATATATTTTCAGCATACGGACGCTTCAGAATTGCAGATTGTCGGCATATTGGCCATGTGCATCCGAAGTGGCCTTTGGAAGGGGTAATAACCATGAATAATCTGAAAATGAAAAAAGCAGGCTAGAAATGTGGCTTGGTGTCTATATGGCAAACATGCTGTATGTCACAGTAGCAATGAACAATATTGAGTTCATCTCATACATCTTTAATAAACATAAAGAAGAGGGAACATCAGAAATTCAGGGTCAATTTAGACAGGTCACAGAGCTTGGCAGGGTGCATGAAATTGTAGACAGGCCTGACTTGCTTTATTTCATTATTTCTTGACTACATTTATCATAAGAGTTCTTTCCTCTTTGACAATATTATAGAATTCTCTGTAGATGGACAGGAGATGCTTACATTTGTATCATTTGAAAGCGCATCAGTGTGCAAATATAATAAATACATACGATTTTTGTAAATCTTTCATAAATGGAGAATCCCTTTTTGTCTTTTTCCATATATACGCATGACTTTTTGAGAGAGGGAAATTGTCATTGAGGATGTCAGTCCATTAAGCTATATGAGCGGATATGCAAGTCTTGGATGAGCTGTACCCTGTAGCACTCCAAATACATGCCTACAGGAATTCTCAGTTTCCTCCCACTCCACACAAGCCCCGGTGGCGTCCGTGCGGTGTTCATAACACCGCGCTACTCCTCGTGTGCTCTCCGCTTAGCGGTCGAAAGGCGGTCCGCGGATGGCGAGCGATGAGCGTTTTTCCTCGAGAGCAGAGCGGCCGAAAGGGCAGAGTGCTCCGCTCGCTCTCAGAGCGGAGTGCGCGTCGTCTTATTTTAGAACGCCGCGTTCGCGCGGGGGTCAAGTTACCGGCGCATCCGTGAAACCGGAGCCGCCACTCATAAAAAAAGAATGGGGTTAAGTGCACGAAATCGGCCGTCTCCGGGCCCTTCCTGAAAGGCAGACCGACCGACAGGCCCTCGGAGCGGGGCAGAGCTCCCGGAGGCTTGTGCCACAGGGGGGGTTGCCACGGCAGCTCGGGAACCCCGGGTTAAAACGCAGGCGGGGCCCCCGAATCCGGTCTCTGGCGAATCCATTTTCAAATCTGCACATATATCCTGATTCAGCACTGGCGGGCAGAGACTGTGCAATAATGAAACGTCTCATTGGCCCAGACCGGTTGTAAGAGAAGACATGAGAGCTTAACTTAATCCTGGCAGCACAATTAAATATTCCACTCGCTAGCATCATTATCTGAGCTCTTAAAATGCAAATTAAAAGGCGTGCAGACTCCTGCAGCCGCCTCACTCTGCCGGTTTACAGGAAGGAAGGGACGTGTGTGCAGTAGGGGAACAGTGGCGGGGTTTGAAAAGGCACAGTGTAAGCATGTGTTGGAAGGAGACGGAAAAGGAGAAGTTATGCCTTCCCATTACAGCCTCTTCTCTGAGGATTTGAAAAGAGAAAAAAAAAAAAAAAGAACTTCTATTTCTATCCATTTGACCAGCCAAAGGCGCATCAACTTTTTTCCTTGAATGCAATCATTTCAGAATTGATTTTCATGGCTGAGAGAAAAATAATGGGAATTTTTCTAATGTAGAAAATGTATGTGTTCCTTTTGGTTAACCAATATAGACTATATTTCAGGCTTGTCAGATGGGGTAAAAAAAATCTCTGCGCTTAGCCAGCCCTTTTCTAAGTCTGAAATGACAGCTTATCGTTTTTAGGAATCAGTTGTGTACTTTTATTTTGTATGCTATAAGGATATACCACTTTTTATTTTGAGAATACTTTCCATACGAACATTTTTACTTGGCTTTTTTGGCAGGGATAGGCGTTTTAACTGAGGCAAACTAATTGCCTATTATACTTACAAATTACCCTGAAGGACACCATAGACGCTTGCAGTACACCACCCACGTATGCAGGAAGCCTCTCCAGGCCTATGCATATATTATATAGGGCTCATGAGAGGCTGGTGCTCTCTGCTGATTTCTATGGTCATGAAGCTGAGAAATGCACCAGGAACTGCCTCTCGCTCCACCACTGAGCAGTGACAGCCACTGTCATATGACATAGTGAGTCATAACTATATACCTTCTCCCACATATTTCTAGCAGTTTATATTGATCATCCTTTGCCTTGGGTCAGGGGAATATGCTGTCAGTGTTTCCCATTTAGACTGTAATGGGGTTTTTAGTTTCCCGCTGGAAAAAAAAGCTAATTTGATTGCCAAGAGCACTATGCCAAATACCGTACCAAATAAATGTTTAGTCGAGCTGAATGTCCACTTTATGGCCCTTTGACTCCGCTGCCGCATCCGATGCAGGTCTTACCTGCTTTGTGTTCACACATCAATACGGTGTATAACAGCTGTGTCCGGCTGTTTTCACGAATCCACCGTGCTGTTTCCATGTTCATCCCGTACCTCAAAGAAGCCTATCCAAATCCACGGCTACACGGTTACTGTATGGGGGCCAAATCCATTTAACCCCCCTTATTCATCAAGAGCTGTCCTCTTTGCAATATACGGCAATAGTGTCACTGCAGCAAAGTCCCTGCATGAGGCCCCTGTCTTATCACCAGAGAGGACATGTCAGAGGTTATTAATAGCAGCTCAACATCTCGCAGGAAAAAGGGTATTGATTGACAGAGGTGAAGGAATATTACACCAACCAAGACTGGTTCTAAGCACCCCCAGTAGCACTGTCTGTCAACACAAATACCCAACTCGAAATGTGGGCAGACAAGCCTCTACGCCAAAAAAAGGTTCCAAGTAGGAACCCTGTGATGCCATGGAGGAGCCCCATCTAATAAAAGGGTTCTTTGAAGCACACGCTTCACACCTATGACAGAGGGTTCCATAAACAACAAAAAATGGTTCCTCTATGGAATCAAGCCAAAGAACCCTTAGAACGCTTTTTTCTAAGTGTGTGAACACAGTTTTACTGGCTGCATTACCCCAACATTTCAGGAAATTTGAAAGTTTATGTGACCAAAGTTGCTTCATAATCCAGTGGGTGGGGTGTTAAAACCCCATGAAAACTGCTTTAGTCCTGAATCAAATGTGTCCCCCGTAGGGGTTTAAATTTAAAGCAAAAAAAAAAAACTAATGAAATGAGGAAATGAAAATCGCTAAAGCGTGACCGTTTTGTCGTCGGATGTAGCTGTATTTAGACATGTTTGTGTCATGCGCGTCAATCAAATTGTAGGTTTCCTCAGCGGCTCAGCTTCTGACTTAAAGGGATTCTCGCGAAGGCTATGATTTGCACATGCTAAACAGTTCAAGTGTCAAAAATAATTAGAGGCTAAAAAAGAACACGATGAGAGGAATTGATCCTGAGCTCAACGTTTGACGACCGGGCCACGGTTTGCTGAATTATTGTCAGGCAAACTCTGAAATAATGCAAGAGTTGCCACTTGCTTGTGCTTTCTTTATTGGAAAAGGTCAATTGCCCATAACACTGAACCGAAGAATATCAATCAGCGCCTAAACTACGCTATGCGGACGAGGAGGGGGCAAACAACCCGTGGAGAATTATTTAGAAACTCTTCCCCTGCCACTGACAGATTGAGCAGAGAGATGACTGCATTTGACTGTGAGAGTAAATAGACTTTGTCTGCAGCAGCGAGAGAAGTTCAGTGACAACCCCGGCCTTTATCTGACAAGCACCAAAAATCCCTTCTGGATATGAAATGGAGGCAGTTATTAAATCGCAAAACGCAATGCACTGGAAAAAGCTCGCCTTCTGAAAGGACACACGAGACACAGGCAGTGGTCTTGTTTATTTATTTATTTATTTTTTTTAACTTTTTAGGAAAGTAACAAAATACCTCATCAGCATAACCCGGGGAAATGTGATCCAGCCGTGTAAGGTGTTAGAAGATTTCATATAACCTTGTGCTGAGTGAGCTTGGTTGCCCCAAACCCCACCTTATGAATGCCGGTCGACGTAATTGCTAGGCTTTTGAGGGGCAGAGTCAGGTCTCTGTGGTTCTACATTTATACTTTAAATTGTCAGCCATTAAAGCCTCCCATTCATTCAGATTGAAGAGATCTGCCTTGAGACAGACTGTTTTCTATATAAAACGGCTTCAGGACACGAATTGCCCTGGTAGCCATCTCCTCTCACCAAGGACACTGGAACTTCCCCTCAGCTGGTGTTTCTGTCAGACTACCCGCCATGTTGTAAAACCTCCAATTAGGGGAGTGCTTCCTGCGTTCCTTATGTATTACTGCGCTGGGTATTATTTTAAGGGATTCGATAAACAAAGGCCACCAGATGGGACAGACCATCTCCCTTTGATAGCTTAAAAATGAATGCAGCATTTGGCGCAGTGTGTATTAAACGGTTACAAGAACTTGTATTATCACTCGACGCTGCTGTGTTCTGCTTCAAGTATCATTACTTTAACACATATCTTCCAACCGACAGGCTTTTTGTTGTGTTGAGGCCTTTATGGTGCGTTGGGGGAATTGAGAATAGCCTCATCTAAATTTCAAATAGGAATCAATTATTCATTCACGACTAATGCTAACTAATTGCGCCTCTTTCTCAGAGTTTGAAGAAGACAGGATATGAAAATATTTTTTCTCTTTTCTAAAGTACAGGGGTGTTCTTTGTGACTTCCAGGGAACACATACTATTTCTCTGTCAGCTTGCTTCATTGCGGGTTTGTTAAAGTCAGAAATCGTTAGCTGCTACACCACATAATGTACATTGTCACAGTTTCAGATTAACAGGAAACGCACGTGCTTCATAACTGATTATTACTCCGCAGTTAAATCATTATGTTTCGAAGGGACTGTAATGTCATTCAGTTGTGGTACATTTTGCTTACAGTAACAATACGGAGATGCAAAATTATGGACGTAGAAATAAATTATACTTAAGTAGTGTCTCCCCTTGAAAAAAAATCTAAAGACTGTTCTAGCATTGTTAGCACAATAATGGAATGGTTATGAAATCTGTAATGGTAAAATTTTTGTCCTGACAGAAAGCATCCTCATTTTAAGTATTAAAATACTATAAATACTGTATGAGGTGCTTATTACATTCAGGTGGCAAAGAAATAGAAGGATTGGTAATGTATACTTTTGTATACTAATATATGTCTTTATAAACTGATGTGGTATGGGGAGTACTGCTGTATGTGATTACTTAAAATTCCTAATTACAAATGAGGAGCATCTCTTGTATATGCAAATGCAATGGCAGTTGCAATTTCCTGCTGAGACTAAGTTCGTATACAGTATCTATTTTACTATAAACGTACCTGCAGTGTCAAACAATCATTTTAATTCCCCGGATGTGTTTTCACAAGCACACAAGAAGCGAAAGTACAGAGCACATTTTATTTCCCACAGAGAGAGGTGGAACCTGTAATATACAGGGCAGATGATAAATGGTTGATCAATATGCCTCTCTTTCAAGCTTCTGGGGGAAAAAAAAGCCATTTCTCTCTGCAAACTCCCAGGTCACTGAGCAGTACATTACCGTGCGTGCTGATTGGCTGAGAGAGCCTCACCTCACAAAGCTAATCATGCCAACCTCATTATTCCCATTAATAACACTGTCACCCTTCTCATGCTGATATGAAGCTGCTGTCCACGCCGTGGCTTAAACTGTACGGAGGGAAGAAAGGGTAGGAGGCGAGCGGGAACAGGAAGCCAATGTCGCAGGGCCTATTGATAAACAGGTGGCTCAGGGTGCACTGGAATGACATGCTGTCAGAAGTGCAGTGGGGTGGTGGGGGAGTCTGCAGGACTCTATATAAAAGAGAGAGGAAGGCCAATGTGGAGTCCAGCAATGCTGGGGAGGTCTGGGAAGCGATCTGGTTCAAGTGCCCTTTGGTTAACCTTTTAATTATGCGGCTTCGGCCCGCGAGCCAAAAATGTTCCAGCTCAGGTGACGGAGCCGAGGCCGCGGCCCGAGGCCCGTTTTTAGCTCGACAGCGCGGAGGAGGAAGTGAAGCTCGGAGGAGAACGGCATGCTGGGCCGTCCCGCCCGCATCGCCGAACGCCAACTGCTGCCGAAGTACAGGGGCGGCAGAGCCCACGAACGATCGCGTCTCAGGCTCGCCATCACAACAAATCAGCACGCTCGCTGCGGATCCTTCAACCTGCCACCGCGAGTGTCGCCGCGGAGACGGCGAGACGCACCCTGTAATCGCACGTCTCGGCATAGTGCTTTTTTTTGCTTTTTTTTGTGTGTGTGCGTGCGCGCAGGACAGCTCTATTTGAGGTGGCAGGCACAGGTGCGTTAGCGGTATGGCGGGATCCAGCGGGTTATTGGCCGACAGATGGCCGGGACGGGGGGACGGGTGGGACGAGGCTGCCAGAAGCGGCTGCTGGCGTGGCCCCCGAAAGGTGGCTGCAGTTCAGTTAGTGCTCAATGAGTCAGCCGCGCGCGTCTATCCAGAGCCAGTCCCCCTCGTCGCCCTCCGCCCTCCGCCCGCGGTCCCACAACGCCGAGACCTGCCACCGTCTTCACAACGCGTTACGCTCTCCAAAGAAGCGCACAGGTGTGCTTTTTTAAGTCTCGCACAAAGGCGGCCTATACACACTGAGCTTTACTTTCCTTTATGTCTGCAGCCATTCGTTTGTGAAGCGGCTGACAGTAATGGCAGCGCCATGACTTCATTCTGACAGCCGCTGTTTTTGAAGCCAAATACATAACGTGACCATTAATATAAATGAAGGAAGAAAGAGAGAGGGATGTCGAAAATGAAGCACCAGGACAAGAGAGATCACTTCATCGTGTTTAATATTGTACCTTTTTTTTTTTTTTTGCGATTCACTTCCTGCATTTATTTCCTGCAGATGAATACTTATAGCCTATTGGGCCTAATGGCCTTCAAGTCACATATTTGCCTTTACATTTTCAAAAATGACCTTTTTAAATTCTGATGGCTTCACCTGTTCTATATCATGTGGGAACAGGCGGATGTTAGGACTTGGAAAGGCCAGGCTCATCGAGAACGTCGAGCTCTCGGAGTCAATGGACAGATAGTCACCGTGCTGCCACCGGTACTCAGTCTCAGTTAGCGGAGCGGAGCGCCAGGGAACCATGGGGCTGGGTACATCTCCATGCGAAAGCGGAAAACAGAGGGGCAATGGCATTTCAAAGCCTTTTCTGCGCAAGTTTAAAATAATTACCGTGTCAAAACCATTTTATTTAGCCCTTACTTAGACAGCAAGTGCACACCTTTTCAAGGCGCGGCATTTCCAAAATGATTGCCACAGGCCAAGTGCCTCTAAATGGCCGCAATCTCATCTAATGAAACATTTAATGGTCACGAAATCAAGGCGTTTTAACGGGAGACTTATATGACTGGCCGTTGATGGATTGTTTGCTCACTGCTCTGTTTCAGCATATTGATTGCACTGTAGTTTCAGCCATTTTAAGCTTCCACTTTGGCGCTTTTATTTTGATACTCTACCTGTCCTTTGATTCATGGCTGGCACCCTTGCAAAGTTTTCACTGTCGAAAGTGATGTCTCCTTTTTTTCAATTGTATCCCCAGGATGGTATCCTTTTAAACGTGAGATTCGTTTTTATTTCACTGGCTGTTCAGGGAATTTCTGTTGTGGTGGATCATAATAGTTTTAACTTACGTCAAGAGTTTTTATAAACATCCCACTTCGACCTCTCTTTACCCCATTTAAACACTGAAAAATGTGTGAATCCATAATTGTGCATTAATTTCATATTACAATAATAAAATGTAATAACTATTTAATAATACAAAAATAAAGTTAATTATAATTATAGCTACGCTTTCCAAATTATAGTTCCTTTTCTTGTTGCTACCGATAGCGAACTGGTATTGTTTTATGACTAGATATGTATTTTTTGCTTGGATAATAAGCAGTAGTATACAGAGTTTCAGTGATAGCTTGCCTGGAGTGGAATTTGGGCAACTACACTATTACTGACATGTTGGGTGAGTCACTGGACATGTTGGGTGAGTCAACATGTCAGTGAGCCATTTTCAACGATAGGAACAGATTTACAATGGTCTGGAAACAATGTTTTAACACAGAAATCTTACCTATTGTCCCTTTAACATATCATGAAATACATGATGGTACTTGGCAAAAGTGTTGAAAGTAATTTCCTTTCAATTACGTACTGTATAAAGAAAATTATACCCAGCCAAATGATCCAAGATGGAAGAACGGTTTACCCAGCATAGGAGAGGCATACCCACAGCCACCTTTTCCACTCCAGTGCAAATGGACGAGAGTAAAAGGTAGTGGGCTGATTGATGTGGACACATGAGACGGAGATGCACCGGGCGTAGAGGGTAAACTTTGAGTGGGACCCCGGACGGCAGAGATACGGCCCGCGTTTCACCTCCCTGCTCCCGGGAGATGGCCACCGGAAGAGCTGTCTCCCGTGATAGATGTCTCTGAAGGCTCCAGCAAGGCGACGGAGGTGCCCACTCAGTAAGGGAGCCGTCAGTCAACGCCCACGCCGCTACCTCCAACCCCGGCCCTGCCCCCACGCCATGGCCCCCGACCCCCCCTCTCCACCACCCACCTCAATACCAGCCCCTCCACAGTTCTCTCGCACAGGCCACTGGCCCCCTGCCAATCCCACAGTCCGCGTGCTGAAGTGACGGGCGCGTGACTTCATGGCAACCTTTCCTCTGCATGGAGGTCCGTTTCCACTTAACTGCACAGACCCTGCGCTGCGGCAGCCCAACAGGAAACAGGACCGCAGCGCAAGGCTGGGTGAAAACGGAGAGCGTTACTTTTCCAAGTCAAATGTTGACTGTCTTTCGTCATGTTCGTGAGACTTAATAATGAAATTAAGCCAAATAGATGTTATGAAAACTATATATTATAGCAACAAATTGTAAAGACTTCCATTACTGTATTCCCACATTTAGCAAATGTTTCAGCTAATACTGAGGACAAACTGAATTTACCATACCAAATATACAAACATAAATGTAATATAAACAAATATGAATAGAACTATTATAATAGCTTAATACATTATTGGATGAAACATAGTTTCCCCAAATATCAACAGCGTCATTCAGATGCCTACTTAAGCCAAAGTTTGGTGCAATAAGTCACGGTATCAAAGCTGAAGTTTGAGCAAACCTACATCATCCCTCTGATAAAAATGGCAGAGAGCCAACTGGGTGAAATTTACTGGGCATCACTCCATCCTCCAAGCACAGTGATAAACTGATGATGTCATGCAAATGACTCTTAAATAAATACATGTCTTCGAAACAAATTCACCATTTAAGGATTTATTCAGTTTCTGGGTTGTTTTTTTGTTTTTTTTCATGACAATGATATGCAGAACACTGTTCTTTCCTCTACAAATCTGTATGTAGAAGTTGATGTGAACTGAGAGAAAACTCAATTCAGTTCAGTTTCCCCAAGCTGTAATTATGTTAATACACACATGGCAGTATAATACCACAAAGTAGCATACAGTTTCTTTGGAATGTGCCTCGTAGCCTGTGGGCGCCTTGTAGCCTGTAGGGGCTGTGGGAAGCTAACTTATACCCACAACAACTCTGGCAGTATGAACCCAAATGTATCTCAATACCGCAGACTCACAATCATAGCCAGCTACTGATATAGCCTGTAATCTGTCCTGCAATGTTCTCGTCCCGGCTGAAGGACCACCCTGGTGTAAAATAGTAATGAGCTGGTCAAACCATGTTCAGTACAGAGCAGGTCTAACTGGTCAACCAGCTACCAGCTGTTTCAAAAGCCAGCTTGAGCTGTTTTTGTGCTAGCTTGCATTTTGCGGCAAGCACCTTTAAAGACTAAGATGTCCAGGAGCAACGATCCTAATTTTATGCAAGATTTGTTTTCCAACGCAGTGAGCCCCAACACACCGTGTCTTTCACAGCCAAGGGACTAACTGATTAACAAGTTGGTTTTTATCTGTAATTGCATCATGATTTTTTTAAATGCATTTGATCATAAATTTATAATGAGAGGAGGGGTACCAACAACAGAGGAATCCAACCTCCAGCAACGGGAGCAGAGACGGCCCAAAACAGTGCAGTGGCTGAGTGGAGAAAGCCCGGATTAGACTCGGCCAGAGGGGTAGGGGGTGGGGGGGGGGGGGGGGGGGGGTGTTCTCCACCGCTCCCCCACCCTGGGCCTTCAGTTTGAATTGAAGCGTTTTTGACGAGCCAGTAGCCACTGGATCCAGGGCATGTCAAGGCAAACCCCAACGCAAGAGGTTACATTATTCAGGCCTCTCTGCTTTACAGCTCTGTCTCAAGGCCACCGTTCGTGGCGGCTGCTCAGCGCTCAGTCGACCGTGGGGCCCATCCATCACCATCAGCCCGGGAGAGAGCGGCGTCCGCATCAAACACAGGATCCTAATGAATATGAGAACACTTACTTACGCCTTTCAGGCCAAGACAGAGAAAAAAGCAATGTTCTACGCCCCGGCCCTGCCTGTAACACATCACTTGAAATCTTTGCGCGTCAAAAAATAGACTTGTGACTCCCTTTTTTATGAGGAGGGGAAGGAAAAGAAAATGGCACGTCTGGCTTTGAAAGGCAAAGAGGGAGGGAGAGTCGAAAGGAAGCATCAGGAAAGAGGTTAGCGTTAGCATTAGCCGCACAAGCTGCATCATGGAAAATGAAATCCTTTTTTTATCCCCTCCTCTGCTCCTCCTCGTGTCTCCGCTCCTGGTCATAACCTATCGACGAGCTCCTCTTTCTTCACATTGCCCCTCTGGGCACAGATTGGAAAAACAGCGCGCTGTCGAAACGATAGTGCCTAGAGAAGGAGTCATGGGAAATGCAATAAAAACGTCTTTGTAATTTTGCATTCGCAAACATGACAACATGAAGCCAGAAAATAAATTGGAAAGATTTTATTTTTTATTTTTTTAAATAATCAAAATAGGTGAATTGTTTGTCTATCTGTAAATATCTGTAGATATTGTGAATACAGAATGGATCTACCGTAGCTAATGTGCACCAAAACCTAGAACAGTTAAACTACAATATGACAAACAATACAGAATGATAAGAAATTGAACACTGAATTGTGACACACATTACTTAATGTAAGGCAAATGGATGGTGACAGTAAATGCTTTATACATTCAGTTACAGTTCAACGTTAAAACTATTCAAATTATTGAAAAAAGACAGAAAGAAACACTTTAGACCCCAGCGTGGGTTTTGTTAAGCCAAGTGCAGGAGAATTTGTAGCTTTCATCATTTTCCCTGGTTACATGTTTCCCGGCTACTCTGTACCTCTATGACTGTAAGGCTAGTTCTGTGTCAGGTCTCCTTGGTGTATAAAATGTGTTATTAATAAACACAAATAACCATTTTAAGCCACTTTCACACCTAGTTTGCTTGATGGTTTGATTTTAATGGAAGTGGTCGGCCCTGTTTGGAGCTTTATGTGAAACCTTTAGCAGTGACATAATCACACCAGGATGCAAATTAAAACAATTAGCCTAGAGAGAGAAGCGGTCTCGGACCATTTGGAGCCGGAATCAGTGTGTGTTCGCAATTTTGATACACTAAACGTTGCCGCAGCATGCAGTAGGAAAGCAAAGGCGTTCACGTTCAATTTGAAACAAAGTACTGGGATGGGGGCCGCAAACTCTGGATGTACACTCACTTGCCCCCTGAATAGCACTTCAGTAAGTGGGCTCACAATTTGTTAGCGAATTAATTCAACTACAAATTTTTTTCCTGGTTGGAAACAAAGCAAAGTATATGAGTAAACTATAGAAGGTAACTCATGTAGGATGTAAATCATTTGTAAGTGAACCTTAATGGAACATTTGCTGTGTTTCACTGTGCCAAGCAGGTCCTGTGTACACGGAGTTGTAAAAGTTTCATTATCGTTCAAATTGGCTTCTGCTTAGCTGGTAGCTGGTACTTGCCATTAGACTAAAATAATAGCATTTTTAGTGCTTTGTGGATTTTAAGACTAGGAACAGCGATCGTGGGAATTCTCCTTTTAAAATTTGATTTATTTATTTTTTTAAATTCCTGTTTCCCGAAGGAGAAAAAAAATCATCAAGCAAAGCGGTGAAATCATGTTTGTGTTTTTCACATTTAAAATACATTACCGGCCGTTTGGCGCAGCGGGAAACTAAGCACGCGGAAAGATTCCGTGTCACTCTCTGTCATTTTAGCACTTCAGAGAGCAATTGTGCTGGCACAAGTTTCCTAACACCAACTGAATGGGCACATTTGTTTTTCCACATAGAATATCTCTGTCAGTACGTATTGCCACTTTGAATGGGCACATAAATTTGTGAGTAATATTATTGGAACATTTACTGAATGTAAACAATGCAGTTATCGTTCTTTTCTATTTTAGCATTTAACTTTTATTCCCTTAACCAAATAGTTTATACCTAAACATTATCTCCTATGCTATCAAAGAAAACATTTCATTAAAAAAAAAAAAGTTTTAAACACTGCGAGCCATCATCGCCTTCTCATTCCGTTGGGGTACAAATACAGACAGACAGACAGACAGACAGACAGATAGACAGATAGACAGATAGACAGATAGACAGATAGACAGATAGACAGATAGACAGATAGACAGATAGATGGATGGATTGGCACCATCTGTGATTGATATTTCTGTTTTTAAAATATAAATTTCAGCCCTGCTGAAATGTTTTTAAAAAAACCTGAAAATGTGTAAAGTGGTGAAGCTCTCTCTCAACCTCTCTTTCATGAGAATACTCTATATACTATGTCAGGCTATTAGCCTTCAGTGTGCTATGGTAGACAACAGCCGTGGCAAGAGTAAGGGAGTTAGTAAACAGCATGTTTGTTTTCAGGATCTTTGACCTAATTGGAGGAGTTGTATCTGGAGAATATAATGAATAGACCAAGGAAACATGTTACTGGACTATGGATTTTTGATGGTAATCAATGGTATTCATTATGGGATATATGTTCTTTGGGAAGATAATCACTGTGTGATAAACACAATGCATGAACTTTGATAAGAAACTGACAGAGTCCCCAGGCTCCTAAATCAATTCTACCATGCCACGTGACATAGAATGATTCAGAGACCATTTATGTAACTGCTATCGAAACAAACTGCGGAATTTAGAACTGTACGCGCACCGGTAAAGGTATTACTGTGGTTATAATACAGGTAGCAACATTGGTGTCGTAAAAAAAAAAAAAAAAAAGTATTCCCCCATGTTCATGCATATCATTCACTTCATGCACCCATCTGTCTTTTCTACAGTAAGTGAAGGAAATATTTTCAGCGATCTGTGGAGCCGTTTGATTTATGTCAATAAATGTCAGCGGCGTACGCGTAGCTCAGGTAGCATCAAAATAAAATGTGACTGCAGAGAAGCTTAACAACGCATCTGAGCGCAAAACGTGGCTAATGGAACAGACGGTCAATCTTGTGCTGCACCGAAAACGTCACTTGCAACCCTGAGTGTTTAGTAAATAAACACAGCCTTATCTAGAAGGCCTTGGACAGTGTGGTTCTCAGCAATAGGAGGCAGTTGAAGAACAAATGGAGCTCAGCAGAAAGCAGGTGAGGTGTCCACAGTCCCTGCTCTTACACAGAAGAGGGGGGGGGGGTGATTTATTTATCCAGCTTGTTCTCTTCACAGGTCTTGGCCCCGCAGGGGAACAACTAAAAGGTAAAGGTCCTTGCTGAAAGAATGAGTCCGAAGGGCTTTTGGAACGGGTTTCTATGTGCGTCCTTTTGTGTATGAAAATTGCTGTCTTCCTTTTGCGAGATGGGACGTGTGCCCTACATCTCTTTGTGTACATATCCTCTGTGTTTACAGGATATTTTCTGAGCTTTCTTTAAAATTGATTTACTCCCTCCTTTTAACAAAATTAGCCAGAGGGGGAAGTGACATAAGGGTGTACCTTGATATAGTGCACGCATGGCATCGTGCACAGGCAAAATAAATTGTGGTGACTACGCCCATTTAAAAGAAAAGACGTCCTTTGATGAATTAATATAGTAATATGATCATTTGCGATGCTATGAAGGGAGGAATATATACATGCCATGCCCAACAGTTTGCTGAGATAAACAAAATGTGACTCTTTTTCAAATGTTATTTTAATTGAATGTACTGCATGACTTATTATTAAAAATGGACCCTTTGTCAGAGCAGGAAGTGCTTGAGTCATTTATTTTGTTGCTTCCGTCCAGGGTGACTATGTTTTGTTAATACCGTTATGGCAATAAAGAGGCTGGTACTATCAATACACCTAAGTCATTTAGCCGATTTGCCTGAGTATCTTTCATAAGGACAGAGCTTGGAGATATCAATGTCGCAATGAGCCCACCATATTTTTGAACAAAGTCAGAATTACCAACCAATCTCGCAATATAGCTTGTTGTTTCTGTTGCAATTTCACAGTAGGTGAATTTATCAGATTTTTGCTTGTTTAGCACCGCCACTTATAAATAGGCACGTGCGCATCTGCATCAAAACAATACGATTATCTTGAGACACACACGCTACAGGTGAATGAGAGATTGAGCGTGGACAGCGTTGCTTTTTACGTTCTCTTAAACAGGACCGCCGGGGTTGAGCCGGAGACGGCGGGCGTCCGCTGCTCTTTCATTCGGCGGTCGGACTCTGGACCTCTGGGACACGGGAGCCATCGAGAAAAACATCCCTTTCCAAAGGAAGCGGCCGAACCCATTCACACAGCTACGGGGTGTGCTCTGGCCAGCGAACCACAGCATGAGAGGGAAGGAGGATTGTCTTATATTAATAAGCTATTGATTCCCGGAGACATTGTTTGTTATTGTGTCAATGGGCTGGGTACCCAGGATTGCTCTCTCCCCATTTTAGTTTGCTGTATTGATGTGTAACCAGCAAAGAAGTGGTAATGGATATATAGAGGCAATAACGGCAATATAACTTAAAAGGAATTATGAAATTTTGCATGTGCTTCACTTACTGTAAGCCCCTTCCCCCTCTCAGCAAACGCAGGGCCAAGAAATTATTACAAGCCACGTCAGGGGGAGTAGCAATCTGTTGATACAGAAATTGTATTGTTTAGGTCGGTGCCGACATGATTATTGATTATTTTAGCTCTTTGTCTCCAGCCATACCTTTTATCTGTGCTGAATTGGAAAAAGTATCCATAAAAATATTGTGAATTGATATTTATTGGTTTATAAAACGGGTAGACAGTGTAACTAGAATTACATTTCAACAACTTTATCTTAGTTGCATAAGGAACAAGTGCCATGTGTACAAAATGCTCTTTGTAGCTCATTGAGCATAAAACATAGAAAAGGCACCTTCAGTTATCGTTATAAAAATTAAGGTTATAAACATTTTTTGCCCACAGTTTCTCACACAAAACAAAGTGTTATCCAATGTTTCCTATCTTGCATTTTCCACCCATCAATATTCCTGCTCTGGGTCAGGGGTATTGGAGCCTATCCCAGCATGCTTTTGGCGAGAGACAGGAATACAGCCCAGACATCCTGCCAATCCATCGCATTTCACACACACCATTCAAGCAATTAAACATTCTGTTTTCTTCTCACACCAAGTGAATGTGGTCTTTCAAACCTTATGTGTCATATTGAAGTGTAAAATGGCCAGCTGTGGCAATAACACCTACGGTTTAACCAATAATACTGCTAACTGTTTCCTACGCTCTGCTAACTGATTGAACTGTGCCTTGCTTTGTATTTTTCACTCATTGTTTTCATTGTTCTCATTGTTCAGCTGCGACACCATGATGTGAACAGCGCTATATGAAAATGATGGAACTAATTTTCATAATTTACACTCTGTATGAGCAGCGGGTTTAAACAGTAAATAGCATTCTTGCCTGCTGTCTCGAATTACGCACCCAGCAACGCTAACTACAGTACGCACAACTAACCGTAGCTCACAAACTTCAAGAAGCAAGCTATTAATTTTCTTTCAGCCACACTGTCGTCAGACAGTAACATACAAAAGGAGTTCTCTGAGCTATTTCGGTTATTTGGCTATAAATCTCAGCACTTTTCAAGGATGGGCAGTATTTAAAAAAACCCACAACACAAGCGGCTGGTATATTTTGCTGCCTGTTCAATACACATAACCTTGTAGAGTTTGAAATAAGGTAATTGTTATACTTTGGCCGGCGGGGGAATGAACAGGAAAGTGAAATCAGACTCTTTAAGAACTGATGAAAACTGCAGAAAAAAATGTTCAGCAGTGTCATTAAACGAGGAAATGAAAAACAACTGGGATCTGTTTCAGAGGCCACTTGGACTCATGTTTGCACAGCCATGCAATTGCTTGTGTTTTGTCCCTCTTGAGAAGTACTCTTTTCTATCAGAGAATACAAAACAGTTTAGTCAGTTTAGTCTAATAACCGTTATTAACACATTTGAACCATACTTTGACTACATAAATTGCACTGCTTGCACACCAAAATTAGCTATATTTTAAACAACTTTAAAATATATACTGTCATATTATTGTAACTATTGTATTAATTGTAACAATTATTATTTATCATGAGGAACAAATGCCTCCATTGAAGAAATAGATAGCTATGGGACATTACACAGGCATAGCATTCAATTACAATTTCCACATATCAGCACCAATAGGTTTTCTGTGTATGTTCTTGTTTATTCACTCTGGAAAATGTGTATTCAAACGTAAGTTTGTCAAATGGAATATATTTTTATATAAATAAAACGGTTTTGTCAAGCAGAGACAGAGATGCAGCACAAGGGCTTGGTCCCTGACCGCACAATTCTCCACCTGTGAGCCAGCTTAGTAGTCGAACACGGTCGCGTTGATGGTTCCAGCACCCGGCCAGTGAGCAAAGCCATGCGGCAAAGCACACCAGTCCTGTGGTGTTCGTTTAAAGCAGGGATTTCAGCCTCCTCTGATCCAGAGACCCCCATCCAGACTCAAAAGCATCCAGGGGCCCCCATCATGTTGAATTTTATTTATTTATTTATTTATTTTTATTAAAAAAAGGTTTCATATTTTTAAATATTTCCCAAATCTGTATAGCATTGGCTGGCCAGGGACCCCCTACAGTACCTTCATGGACCCTCAGGGCTCTGCAGACCCCCTGTTGAAAATGCCGGATTTAAAGAGGTAGCTTGATTTCTACATGGACCTTAGTAGGCTATGGTGCATGTCAGTTACGTGGTGAGAATACTAGCGATCTTCCATATTATTTTAGTTGTTCCGGGCTGCCGAGTGAGAGAGCCCATACATCAAAAACACGGGCGAAAGCCAAAGAAGTGTGTTAATGAGACCCTCTTCTCACGCCCAGCTCACCAGAGCTAGCCGCTGGCTCGGCCGTTTCCGAAGAGAACGTTGACGCATTTGAAATATTTGAAAAACAAACGCAATCAGTTTTAAATGCAATGATGCCGAGCAGGGAGGTGTCATTACCGTAAACGCGGATTGATTCACTGTCCAAAACACGAAAAGCGACGGGGGGGAATAAAACAGCGAATGGACGGCTCATTTCAGGCACTCTCCGCCGTCTAAAATTTACAGCCTTAACAGCCACGTCCTTATTTGCGTCTTCGCGGATTAGTTTTTACGTTTTGTTACCGCATTACTGTCTTTATTTTTATCGCTAATTACCGAGAGCCACTTAATAATCCGGCGCTCTGATGTGAATGAGCTCAGCAAAATTTACCGCTGGCCGGCGGGGACGGTCTTTTGCTGTTATTGAAGGTTTTTGACGGGCTTGGGTCAGTGGGCTTCCCTCACACCTGCCCTCGGAGTAAATCCCCCTCCGGTCAAAGACACATCCCACGCCTCACTGTTTTTCCCAGTGGCTCATGGGGAAGAATCCTGGAGACCAAGTACTCGGAGCGCAAAGGCCAAGCAGCAGTTAGTCTAGGAGATTCCGTCCAGCCCCCCCCCCCCCCCCCCCCCCATCCCCGGTGACTCTGCACATGTAACCCAGGGGCTGCTTACAGGGCAAAATCAAAAATGGATCGTAATCCTATCAAACCGATAGATCAGTTTTAGGGGAAGAATAATCTAATCATTCAAGTCGTGTTGTCAAGGTTATATGGTGATGTAAATTCAATTTTGTACTGCTATTATCACAGGAATCGTGTTGAGTTTGAGGTTTGCCCTACCTGTATGTGTTCAAGCAGTATTATCTGTTACCTACATGAAGGAAGATGTTTTTGTTGTTGTTGGGGTTTTTTTAGCAATTTTCTAGGCCTTTTCAGGACCAAGCTGATACAGAACCCGATGGTAAACTGGTCAAATGTTACAGTAAACACTTTATAAGAGCTCTCACAGGTCCCTGCTCTGTAATACCTAGATATTGTGGCAATTCTAAAATCAAATCTTCTTTTGCAATTCACCATCTTCAGGTCAGAAGAGTGGGCACACCTTCATTGCCATCGTTGATGGAACCAAATAAAATGGCTTTTTGCATTTCTGCCACCTAGGACACAAGTCTGTGGAAAGTGGAAAAACAACTACGGCATGTAAATGACGCAGGCCAAAATGAAACTGTTAGCTTTGGAATTAGTAGAAAGAGTCTGTTTGGTGAGCACATAAATGTGACTGATGACTTTGATTTATGGGAAAGGAAAAAAGGATTAGGTGTTGGCTTCTCATAGTCTTGTCTGTACTTTCCTTTAATGATTTTTTTTTTCTCTCCAAGGTTGACCCTGGAGGGCCTAAACAGTGAAAGCCACGTGACTTCCAGTCAGTAATGGATTGGCTTTGTGTGTTACGTAAATAAAGTCTGGCTCCTTTTATTATCAATGAAGCATAGCCGAATCAATTTATAAACAGTCTTATCAACTGGGGGACGGGGCTGCTGCAAAGCGATTAACTCTTTGCGTTCGCAAAAGCTCCTCCTGTTAAGCTGTTTGGCGATAGCGCGAGGGCTGAACTTCATTTGTCCTCGAGGAGAGTTTCATTATTCTGACCCACGCCGGTTTTCACGAGCGCGGCGCTATGCAGAGAAGTCTGATATGTCATTTCTAAAATTGAGTTTTGATAACTGACAATTTGTTCGGCGAGCGAAATGCCAGAACCCAAGATTGATGAAGGGCATAATAGATCTGCCAGATTCGTTCTCTGGTGTGATTTTAACACACATCAGTCTGCGGCGATACAGACACAGAAGCGCCCGGGTTCTGGGGGTGCGGCGCGGAGTAAACTGGGTTTCGCGGCGCTGTCGTTAGGCCGCAGAGCGCGGTGGAACTGAAGGGTCCCCTCCGCCCTGCCCCGGTCCCGGGGAGTCCTGCGCTAATGTGCTGTGAGATCGTGGGGATTCTTTCCTGGTGTTCACTCCACTGTGCACCCTCCATCCTGCTGGAGCCCCTTTCCAGGCACTTCTGAACAGACACTTCAGAGTGCATGTGAGAGAGAGAGACACAGAGAGACAGGGAGAGGGAGAGGGAGAGAGAGAGAGGGAGAGAGAGAGAGAGACAGAGAGAGCATGACGATGCTCTTTGAGCTAGTATGTAGTCTGGCTCTTTGAGCTGTTGCTTTTACTACCACTGGGTAAGAACTGGGCCTTTGCCTGTGGTTGTGTTTTCGGGTGCCATGCTTGGACAGAAAAATACAAGCATACAAAAGCGAGCAGGTGAACAGAATGAAAGCGTGTGCTTCAGATACTCATCGTGGGCCCTGTCAGACAAGTCCACCTTGCTGGAAACTTAGCTTCTGTTTGCTTACATTACTACACAAAGAGCTTACTGTATATGCCTGAATTATTCTGCCAGCGCAGAGCGCCTCTTATCACACATGTATGATTTCCAGTGATAGGTAACCGTTTAAAAATCCTGCACTACTCCAGTGTGTCCTTTGTTCAAGGTAGCGGGCCCTCTGTACCATTAACCAGGCAGGGAAGAAATGGGAACACGACCAGCAACTAACTGACTAACCGACAATCCAAAACAGGAAATCTCAGGCAGAGAAGGAAGGAGAACACGGCCAGCAACTAACTGACTAACCGACAATCCAAAACAGGAAATCTCAGACAGAGAAGGAATGGGAACACGACCAGCAACTAACTGACTAACCGACAATCCAAAACAGGAAATCTCAGGCGGAGAAGGAATGAGAACACGGCCAGCAACTAATTGACTAACCGACAATCCAAAACAGGAAATCTCAGGCAGAGAAGGAATGGGAACACGACCAGCAACTAACTGACTAACCGACAATCCAAAACAGGAAATCTCAGGCAGAGAAGGAATGGGAACACGACCAGCAACTAACTGACTAACCGACAATCCAAAACAGGAAATCTCAGGCAGAGAAGGAAGGAGAACATGACCAGCAACTAACTGACTAACCGACAATCCAAAACAGGAAATCTCAGGCAGAGAAGGTATGGGAACACGACCAGCAACTAACTGACCAACCGACAATCCAAAACAGGGAATCTCAGGCAGAGAAGGAATGGGAACACGACCAGCAACTAACTGACTAACCGACAATCCAAAACAGGGAATCTCAGGCAGAGAAGGAATGGGAACACGACCAGCAACTAACTGACTAACCGACAATCCAAAACAGGAAATCTCAGGCAGAGAAGGAAGGAGAACATGGCCAGCAACTAACTGACTAACTGACAGTCCAAAACAGGAAATCTCAGGCAGAGAAGGAAGGAGAACATGGCCAGCAACTAACTGACTAACCGACAATCCAAAACAGGAAATCTCAGACAGAGAAGAACATTCACACAATGTTGACGATAGTCAGCTATTTAATAAGGGCCACAGGGACTCATCGCTCAGTAGATCTCGTCTTCTGGATCTTTTCTCTTTTTTTGGCCGTGTTATCATACTTGTTCCAGGTCTTCTGTCATGCCCATATTTACAATTCCAGTATCCTAATTAGTCAAAACACCATATAAAAAGTAGGTTTCAGTTCAGTGCAGTCCCGAGGGGGCATTAGTCATTTTTTTAAACAGCGTGATACGCAAGACAAATTATCATAGCGTTACCCTGTTCCATGTTAAAAAATCACAGGCTTGCTAGGGTGCCATTTGAAATGCATGTTTTCCCTAATAATTCGTAATTATTTTGTTATTGTTTCTATTGAAAAGCTCAAGCGGCCTAACCTAACTTTTTTTTTGCTGTTGTTTTTTTCAGAGGCTGTGCTTCTCTGCTGTAGCTTGTTTAGTGGAGTGAATGTTCATTAGGGCAGCTTTGTTCTTGTTTGTGTAACTTAGTCTAATGTTCAATAGGGTAGTTGACAAGTTGTCAATCGAGTCAGCACTTCTTGCACTTTCTGTCTCTCCCGAGACTGTACTTTCCCTCCGCACTTTGATCCCTGATCTTTGCACTTCAGCTCGTATTGTAAGTCACTCTGGATGGTCTGCTAAATTCCAGTAAAGTAAGAAATTCAAATTACAGACTCACAGAATTACAATGCTTTTCTCTAAGATGGTGAATTTCTATGAAATTATTTTGTTACACAGAATGTGAATGTGCAACTGTTTGTCGTTATCTGTATATTTCAGCAACTAAGGAAAACAATTAAATATTTTAATTTATATTAGATATACAAAACATATAAACATATATTATATACTCAATTTCAGTTTATTGAACTAGAAGTATTTCCTTCCGATTTATTTTATTATTTGATTTCCTTACTTGTTTTACATTTATAACTTCGATTCTATGAATCTTTTAATTTGGAGAATGAAAATGTTGACAAGTAAGAATTGTTAATAATTCCAGTAGCAGTTACATTTTTATCTCTGAAATTCTTAAAGCTTGATCTGTAAATAAAATACAGCTCAAGGATAAGTGATGAAACTCAGAAACCCTGCTTATCAATGTCTGGGTATCATGGAAAGCAGCCAATTTGCTTTTCACTTTTGTTTGTCTAATCAACACCCATGAAAAGGATATTATTTTTGTGTGTGTTTAAAAAAACAAACATACCAAAGGATATTTGCCGTGCAACAGATTAAATACCTACTGTATTCTTTGCCCTTACTACATTTCTTTTTTAATAAAACATAGTCATGTGATTTACGTCATTCGGACTAATGTTATTCACAATACAATTTCTTGACTATGTAGAGAACTTACATTGAGGATTTTGTGTGAGCTCAAATGAACGTTCTAAGTTTCAGGTCAGCACAACTCGACAGGGATCTCGATGCACCTCACTAAAACCCTCTAATTAGATCAATTAGTTCTCTGAAGCTCCTCTTATGCAATACAATGTTTTGGCTTAGCTTCAAAAATGCAAGGGCACTTTGGAAATTGCCACTGAATCATAACCTGATTGCGCTACGATTATCTTGTCAATGGACGCTGTGATTATGATTGTGTGTAATTACAGGTGTGCATTAGTCACTACTGTCTCGCATGCCCAAGTGAAAATAGGCGAAGCAGATTGTTTCTATTTCCCAGTAACTGGAGTAAGACTTACCAGCTACTAATACTGGGTTGTGTTATAAAAGAAAGGACTGCTGTTTTCGAATTACGCTGTTCACTGCACATTCCAGATGGTGTCGACCATATCACTGCCCGTTCTATATCTTGTGGTCCATATCACAATGAAACCTTATACTGCCCTCTTTTCCAATGTGTGCAGTATAATGTAAAGAGCCAATCGTTTTCCTGATCACACCGTCTGGAATCTAAGCTTACCTTGCCCTCTTGAGTGGCTGGCAAAATCGAGAAATGGAGAACCAAAAGGTTCTTTCCCATAAGGCTGCAGACCAAGAGACTCCATTACTTAACTGAGAATAATACATTTTGCGTGACAAAGCAGTGATTGATATTGTGAAGCCCGATGGAGTTTTCCAGAACATCTTGTTTTGTTTGTTTGCCTTTTCTTCACAAACACAAACCTCTGTTCATCATCTATCAAATCGCAGTCATCTACGAGCTGCATATATTGCAGAAGGGCTACCCCTCGTACGCTTAATCAGCCTGCCAAAACCGGGCATGTTACACCAGCAAGACGTTCTACGAGGAGCTCTCTGACAAAAGCAGAGCAGAATGTATTTGAAGCTGTTTAAATATTTTCTCTGTATTCCCTCTACCTAAGCATGCTCCGAAGCAGCAATTCTGACACGCAGATGGACTGCGCGATTTCACTTCTCTTGTCTCCTCCGCTGTCGTTACCTTCAGCAAACAGGCGGAAAGTAGGCCAGGAGCTACAAAGGAAAGCTCGCCTCCAAAAAACTGCCAGTACTTTGACGGGCGCGCCCAGATCTATGGAGCACGGCGTCGCGTAAATCCAGAACTTGAAAGACGCGAAGAACAGTTAAAAAAGGGGGGGATTCGCTGTGTAAACGTCTCGAAGGAAGCCGGTATAAACATCGGTAATTAACCAGCTCCTGAATCACAGTCTTCTCGATGACCCGACACTCGGAGTGAATTACGCTTCCCTGCAGCAGCGGCTGTGGAGATAGACCAGCGCACAGAGCAGCTTGCGTCACGCAGATCTAAACCCAATCGCTTCCAACAGGCCCTGCTTACTTCTTGCCAAAATGTCCACCAAGGGTCTTAGGAGGCGTGGGGTTGGGGGGGGGGGGGTAGGGGCGAAGGCGGGAGATTACAGAGGCCTTGGCGCTGTCGCTGAATGTCTCCCCCTGCCGGAAAGATGGCCGCACGGAAGTCAAAGGAGCCTCTTTATCCCGTTGAAGGCTTTGAACGCCATGATGTTCCAAGGCCCAGACCATTGGCTGGCTCCCCCGGAGAGGGAGGAATGTTCTCTGAATCCTGGGAATCGATTACGCTCTGAGGTCACCTGATGCAGAGGCTCACAGCTGGGAGACACAGGAAGGAGCGCTTTGGAGCTTTGTGATCTGAGCCCCTCAAATGTTTGCTCTCCAGAAGGTCCCTCGCCGCTGGTGGGAAGGCATCTCATCCTGGGCATTCATATGTAGGAGGCAGAGAAGGGGGGGGGATCCAGGTTCACAAAGTCAAATCCTCCCCAGTATTTTGTTCCAATCACAAGTCTTCAGCCGTGATGTGGAACTAATTAGAGAAATCCGTTGGCTAAAACCGTGGGTGGACAAAACACATGGCAGGACTTTTACTTTGTGACCCCTTTCCACCTCTGGTAGCAGGGTATGGATATTTGTTTACAAATAGCCATTTATGGAAGCCATTTTCTGTCCCATCAAGGTGCCAGTGTTTTTGTCAAAGCAATGTTTTTAGGCTGTCAGCATTTCAGCAATTGTAGTCTAATGGCATTGTATTCATTTTTCACCCCCTGCTCTTGAGAGATTCCACCTTTGTTTTAATTCGCCTTTCCTTTAAATCCACATTACAGCCTTAATCCAACCTCATTAAATTGCACATTTGAAGTGTAAATCCTACATTTCCATCACACTTCATAGTCTTAACCAAATTACTGATAGATGACTACTCCCTGAATTCTGTTCCTTAACTCCTGGGTTTCAAATGGTTGATTAAAGAGCCATAGCTCCATCCATTGATGAGCATGTGGATTAAAAGCACTTGGTGATTGCCAGACCATTCCTCCCATTCTAATTGAAAGCCTTAATGTGCACCAACTGCATATTAATTAAAATAAGGAGGTTAAAGGCCTATGGGGACACCATTTAAGTTCTCATTAAAAATTAATAATGTAACTGGATTATTATTATTATCGTGTTGTGAATCGCATTGTGGAATAAATAAGATGATTAAGTGGATCTCGGCAATTGTTGATGGTGATTAAAATATATATTCAATTTAATTTCACACTTCACCCACGCCATTAAAAAAGCATAGAGCAATATTTATTTGTTTGAAAAATACCTCCACCCTAATAAATAGATTTCTTGATCAATGACGCCAGCTTTTTTAATGATTAAAAAATGAGCCATGAGTGTAATCCATAGCTGCGTTCCCCAAGGATGCGTTCCACATCAAAACAAGGTGAGGGGAGCAGCCGTGTAACCCTGGATGGTGCTGCTGGACTATATCCCATTTAAGAGTTTCTACATTTCACAATTTCAAACTCTCCATCCTATCCCGAGTTAGAGGGTGTTCCGGAGCTGTCAGACAGGGGGCCGGGACTGGGGGTCCTGTTCTCCCGGTTCTGGGCCAAACTTCGCCCGAGGAGCGGAGTCGGCACCAGGGGCCCAGAGAGCGACGCACAGGGGGGAATTCAACCCCCTCCCCGGGCTCCTCTCCTCTCCTCTCCCCTCCCCTCCACGCGGCCGCGCCACAATAACTCCGCTCGCGGCCAGAAAACCTCTGCTCTCTCCCCGCAGAACGTCGGGCCTCCGCGGCGTACGGCGCGCCGGCGTGTGCCACTCTGCTCCCGCCGTCCCGTTTTAATTTGGACAGAAATCCCGGCGAACGGGCGTCTCCTACGGCGGGGGCCCGCGCCGTAATACCCTTCACTCCGCGCCGCTCACGCTGAGGGGTTTTTGGCTCGCGCAGGGCTGTGGCAGGGTTTAAAAATAGACTCTATTTCCCCAATGAGGTTATTGGTCTTTGCGTTTGATTAATGATACGGTGTCCTTTCACTTGAGGTCCAATGCCCCCACCGTCGGCTCCCCCCCCCCCCCCTCCACACCCCCACCACACCCCCACACCCCCACACCCCCCGCCCCGCTCCGTACTTTCTGTTACAAACAAACTCTCCTGCGCCAGCCGCTCTTAGGGCATCGGCGAAACAGACAGCGAGCGCGCGGTGACTGAGATTTTCCTCTCATGACTGTGACCCCGTTTCAGTTCAATAATATAACGGTCACGTACATTCTCGCCAACGTCCTGTGTGATTGAGACAGATTTTTTTATTTTATTTTTTTTACCGCACAGGGTGGAACTGGAAAAGGCGGAGAGCGTTGATGTAATGAATTTTAAGCGTTAAAGTGCGTTCGTAACCGCCGGCGTAGTTTAAGGCTATTGGGTGCGGACAGCATTATGGATTTCCCACGGGCCACTCCTTCTTTTATACCCCCAGCCTCCACAGGCCGGAGAACACATTGTGAAATTAAATTATTTTGAGGAATTCCAATCATAACATCAGAGACCCACTTTTGTGTGATTGCAATTCGAAGAATGAGATAGCTCAAAAAAAAAAAAAAAAAAAAAAAAAAAAGCAACAGGAATAAAGGCCAAAAGCAGACCTGTCCAATTCTTCATAAGAATTATTCAAGGAGAAATGCCCCTGGCCTGGGGGAAATCAACACTCTCTTCAACAGGATTACTTTTGGCACAATACGGACGCAGTCTTGTTTGATGTCCCCCTCCCATTCGTCTTGTATGTAGTCTTTTATCTCCCTCCAAAGTAATATAGTCTTCACTGCAATTCAATAATGGATCAGCCAGGCCTGTCACCCTGCGTTTGCTGGCTATCACACAGAGGTCTGTCCACTCCCATAACAAGCCACCCAGGGTTGGGTGTGTCCCTCTGTGAGTGTGAGTGTGTGTGTGTGTGTGTGTGTGTGTGAGTGTGTGAGTGTGTGCATGTGTGTGTGTGTGTGAGTGTGTGTGTGTGAGTGCAAGTGTGTGTGTGTGCGTGTGTTTGTGAGTGAGTGTGTGTGTGCTTGTGTGTGAGTGTGTGTGTGTGTGTGTGAGTGTGTGTGAGTGTCCCTCTGTGAGTGTGTGTGTTTGTGTGTGTGTTGTGTGTTTGTGCACAAGTGTTTGTGTGTGTGTGTGTGCATGTGCGTATGTCGTCTGTTTGCGTGTGTGTGTATGTGTGTATTTGTATTCAAGTGTTTGTGCATGTGCATGGACAGATCTGAGTGTGGGTGTGTGTGTGTGTGTGTGTGTGTGTGTGTGTGTGTGTGTATTCGTGTACGAGTGTTTGTACTTGTGCATGAACAATTGTGTGTGTGTATGTGTGTACGAGTGTTTGTGCATGTGCGTGGACACATCTGTATGTGTCCGTGTGCATGCATGTGTCTGTGTGTGCATGTGTGTTTGTGTGTGTGCGTGTGTGTGTGTGTGTGCGTTCAGACCGGTTATCCGTGCAGTAATCTAAAATTGGAGACAGGGCTCGTGTTGGGTCAAATCTTACAGGTCAATATTGTTTCTTTTCCAAAGTGAACTTATAGCCTAATTGGATGAAAGGAACAGATAAACTTCAATCTGAACCTGGAAATGGCAGCAGACAGATCCCTGTGAAGCAGGCCGATTTGAGCAGAGATGGACAGCAGCTGTGCTAAAGTGCTCTCTCATTGAGCAATAATAAGCCAAACAACAGCTCTGTGCAGCTCTGTGTTCTACTGCAGAGGACTGCTAATCGAGGACAGCTATGGCCCTGCTTGGAGTGTGACTCACAACAATACTATTATTTTTTATGACAAATTTATTATATTGTTCTCGTAATTTTCAACATAAAAAAATCATAACATGGAGGAAAAATGTGTTTGAGCTCTGCGGTGAATGTTGGTCTTACACTGCGCTTTCGGTAATGCAGCTAATCACTGTTTTAATGCCACATTAAATTTCAGAAGATTATGCGTATCAAATGGCAGAAGCTTTCTCTTGCTGATGACCGTGTGTCTGAATGCTTGCGAATGTTCCAGGGAGATATATGCACGGAAATAACTCAAATAAGCAAGTACATTTACTGGGAAGTCACACAGCTGAAGGTGTGTTCAATTCACGTTAATAAATGTACGTACGGGCTGAGGCACTTAACCACCTGTAACATAAAAATGAACCGTATAAAATCAATCACTTCAAATAGTAGTCAGGCATATCAAGGTAATATCATATAGACTAGGATTTTATTGTGGGCAAATGTTTGACAGTAATATACTAGGTAAATATTATGATATATTAAGCTGTTTGTTTTTATAGCCATGCTCATTTGTATGGTGTAAAAACTCTGCCTCATAAAACTGTTGTGACAAATATGGAATATTCCCAATTCATAACAGGAATGGCAAGCTTTAACAGATCACTTCAGTGTCGTTATTGAGTATTGCGGTAGACTTGCCTTCTGCAAATTTTTTTTTTTTGTCATGGGTTGTGACATTATAAGACATATACTGTATAATATGATTGAAATTTGATACACAATAGGACGTTCCAGGTTGGACTGAACGTTTGATTTCATCTTGTCTTCTAATGCCACTCCCCACGCGCTTAAACGCAATGCTTTTAAAGCAGCCTGCTGAATTAGGCATGAGTCTCCCCACGTACAGTAGATTGCACTGTTCCTCATCTGCGTCGAATCATTCATTTCGCCCGCCTGGCGACGGCAATGCGAAACGCGCATTGTTTTCCACCGTCGCGTTATACATCACACTGTAAATATCACATTGCCTAATGAAAAATCCACAAATTATTCCGTCCAATTTCATGTGCTTCGTACTTAGTACTCTTCCGGCTCTTTAAGCATTCTGACCCCATTGCTATTCAGAGGGCTGGCACCACTCGTGGCAAACTAATCGCCACTTGCGTTGCTCCTATATATGTCAGCGCTGTTCGGAGCCGACAGACGGCCGTTGTGTACAGAGCGCGGCGCATGTGAACATGTGTACTGAACACAGTAAGGTCACATCGCAATAATTGCTTTAAAGAGGCCCTTCACATACGTGAAGTCTCTGCGCAGTACAGCGCACTTTATAAGCAAGTTTTACATGGAGGATCTGACTGGTCTGCCACTCCAATGGAAACCACAGCTCAGAGTAAATTACAAATGCAATGCTTATTTTGTCAAGTGAATTTGTCAAAAAAATATGTCAAAATGAATATAGAGCTCTAATACTTTTCTCTATACTTTCACATTTAATGGGCTATATCTTGTTTACGATGTATTTTTGTCAGCCAAAATGTATCTAAACCTTAACCCTCCTGTTATGTTAAGAGTTTATGACGGCTTTTATGTTTGGGGCCAAATTGACAGTTTGACCCCAGCAGTTTAAATAAACGCAAAGTTATTGCAAAAGAAACATTTTGGCACTTTGTGTGTTGCCTTCTTATTGTCTTCCAAATTACTAACTTTCATCCATAAATATGAAAAATCTGTGAGAAACATCTAATTTTAGGGCCTGCTGTACAGGAAGTGAAAGTTTCCCTGTATGGGAAAGTGCTGCCAGAATCATCCACAAAGAAATCTGAGATAAAATTAAAAAAACGTTATATATTTCCATTTTATTCACTTACAGAGGGTCAAAATAAGCCCATACAACGCATGCAAAGTTGGTACAGGACTTCTGAAAACATAGCATTATGTTCATTGCATGTTTACTATTTAATCCCACCAAAATAGAACATTTAAAAATGCATACAGTATCAAGATGAGAAGAAGGTTAACTGCTTTCTAAGAGATGTCAAACACAGAATGGGGTCAAATTGACCCCGAACATAATAGAAGGGTTAAGACATGACCCTCGGTATCCTATTACCATACGAATACCTAATTTTAGCTTGTTTAGGGTGGCAGCTGAAGTTATGTCGATGTTGACACTTGATCAATAGCACGCATTGTATGACTAATGACTTTGCAATATTTGACGCTCTGGCCTCAGCCTTTGACACGCTAGCGTGCTAGCAGTGCGGCCGCCCCACCTGCCCAGGGCTATCAGTTGTTACACATAAATCGTGCGTTAAAGGGGAGCGCTCAGCCGGGGGGGTGACCCCGGTAACCGCGGTGACTCCGGCAGCGTGTTTGTTTGCGTGCCCCCCCCCGTGTGATGAGAGCACCGCTGACCCCTGACCTCTGCAGTGCTGGCGTATCGATTGGGCTACAGGGCGATGGGGGGGCTGGCCCTCCCTCGTAAAACAAGCAATCTGAGCGCCCGCCCCCCCTCATCGGGGTCCCGGGAGAGCGCCGCGGCCTCTGTGTTCCACTTGTCGGTACTCAGGGTACATCCATGTGAAGGACCGAAACCTGTGGCTGACGTTTACAGACAGTGTTGCCGAAGCCGTGGGCAGCCCTGAGGAGGATCCGCCGTGTGGAAGGAAGAGGGCAGGGCTGAACGTTTGAACATTACTCAGGTTGCGGCGAGGTGTAAGGTAACAGCGTTCCTGGAAAATATTTGAGGAACGTGGACCGGGCGCTTGAAACGGGGCTGAATGGTTTACAGAGCTCCCCTCGTTTTCTGGGCCAAAGACTAACCAGGCTTGTTAATGTTACCACAAACCAGACGCCTCCGCCCTCCGCGTTCGGCCATTAACGGCGTGACCTGCCGTTCGTGCTCTCCTTTCCCCGGACGCGAAGTCGCCGGCCGACCTTTGCCCCGCACTTGGCTCTCGCTGGGACGGACGCCTCGGCGGCGGGCCCCACACGTGCGCCCGTGCCCTCCCAGAAATGCTGTCAGGGATCCAAGTCCACTTTGGGCTCTTCGGTACTCTTCAGCGCTCCCGAATGCAAACGGCAGAGCTCGAGTGTCATGTAGAGAACTGACAGGCCGCCGGCCGATAAGTGCAACAGGCCAGGAGCAGCTAAAATGTTCTGGACCGGGCCGACCCTGCTCTGTCTCCACCGGGCTCAATAATCGAGAATTCCCAAAAATAGTGGGGGCGGTGGGGGGGGGGGGGGGAGGCCTGACATCATGCTAAACTGCTCAGAGTGCATTAAACAAGTGCCAGAGCCCATTCTCTATATATAGGGTTGACTTTTTCACCCGCTCATTAAAACGGCGTCCACATTCCAATGTGAAACGGGATTTAATCAATGAAAATGAACCTTGAAAAAGCGTTTAGTTAAATAACTCATTAGGCAGCAGGCCACGGTTATTAAGCCCATTCCGCCTCCGCCCGACCCTCCTCAGAAACGCGTGTGGGGCCGACGGGGGCTCGGCGGGACGCGGGCCTGCACCGGAACGCCGGCGCTGTTTTTTTATGGAGCGCCAATCTGGACCCCACTTTGCCCACTTTAATTCCCGGCGTTGTCTGTAAATACCGGCTGATTGACTCCCCGAGCCGCTATTTTTACTGCGGTCGGCTGGCACTCGCTCCGCATTATTCCTAGCAGCTGAAGCGCTCCCGACCCGGAGACCGCCGATGATGTAATGACCTTGAACGTAAATCAGACCGCGGCCGTCTAAACATAGACCGCGTGCGAGGACCGCCGCCGCGCCGCACAACAAGTAGTTTTAATTACCCACTTTTCATTCAGATGAAGCGTATTATGATTATAATAGGGCCTTTAACTGCTGCTTCAGGTTGTTTTTTTCCCCCTCCAGTGGCCACTCGCTTTTCCGCATGAAAGTCTGACGCTGTGTAGCTGTCATCCGCTCTTTTTTTTTTTTTTTATCCGTACGTTCGACCGGCAGGTCGGACGCACCCCTGACTGAGACCTGTTAGACGGGGAGGGTGGGGGGGGGCTGTTACCGTGGTAATGCGTCCTCCATTAGGGGAAATACAAATGAAGAGCACCTCACGCCACCCTCGGCATCTCCCTCCCTGTCCATAAAAAGCCTCATTTGAGGGCCGCATTGATTTCTCAGCATATCTCGCGGTGGAAGCGCGACCTCCTCTTTTCAGGCCTTAACAACCCAATTTGAGCCGCTTGGTGCTGGAGGAGTCATTCAGGAACTGTAAATATAATGCAGAGCCCTGAGCGCTGGCTGGCTAATAAAGCACACAGAGTAGATTGCGAGGGGGGGTGGGGGGGGACACAATGCGAGGCACCTGTATCTGTTGGACAGTGGGAGTCCTGCAGTGCCAGCCGGGTCCCCAAGTCCCCAGTTAACGCGAATGTGGTAACAACTGCGAGTCCTTCACATGACCCCCCCCCCCCCCCCCTGCTCCACTCGCTCTGTGTGGATTTCACCTCTGTTTGATCACTTAGCTGGCAATATGTTAAAAGGCAGAGCTGGTTAGCGGTAAGGGGGCGTGTGCAAATTCACAGCAGCAGGAGCGGAGGCAGCGCACTCTCTCTCTCCTCCCCGGTGTTGATTGATGTCAGACGTGCTGCTCGCCACGTGGATGAAATCTGGTTAAAATAATAAATAAAAATCCCAGGGAAGCGGGCGAGCGACGTGCCGCCGTCCCCGTGAACGTCTGCCGGCCGACGCCGCGGCGTCCCGGAGACGCGCTCAGGGTGCCGACGCGCCGAGACGTGTCATCCGCTCGCTGGGCTGTCAATGATTACCCGCACGTGCCGGAGAAGATAAATAACGTCTTACTTTCATCTGTGTTTACCCTTCACATACCTCGCATATCACATCCCTGTCAGAACCAAACTCCTCTTCAAAAATCTCAGACTCTAACGCCGTTCAATGCACTTCCCCCGCCTCAAATCAGCGCTGATATTTTTCTTTGTGTTTGGTTTCAGCTATTGAAAGAAATCCCCTTAAAATCTCCATAAATGCCAAGCCCCTTGTATTAGAAAAATATCAGCTTTCAGAGCAATTGCAGCCAAAGATAGGAGTCATTAATGAAGCAATGCTGGGGCCATGTTTCTTTATCATGATCTATGAATCCCTGATTTTGATGCAATAGAAAACCAATCACCTGCAGCTCCACTCCAGGCAAAGCATTAGTCATCATGTCTTTGACACTTGAGAAGAATTGGGTCATTCTTTTAAATTAAAAATGCTCATTTGTAAATATATACTTACAGACGAAAGACATACTCCTCTCTTATTTTGATGTATGAAAGAATAAAACGCTGTTGCTTCGTGATTTAGCGATATCGTGAAACGCGGCCACTGTCTTGTCTTCCAAAGCCAAGCGCTTAGTCGAGTGAACTGCTATGATCAAGCACTTTGCCTCAAGGTCACTGTTTAAGATTCACATTCTTTTATTATTATTATTTTATGGAGCTACTGTGTGACATTCCCTGTGTTAAAGGTCTACTGATGGGTGGTTTAAGAAACCAAAATATCAATGCAGCCTCTGTAACCCACACAAAGGAGGGCAGAAGATTCTTCCTTCTGCTAATGCCTGCAATGTATTTATATTTGTATTACCTGGAGATGCCAGCTACGGCCTGGGCACAGCCTGCTACCGATTCACTTGCTTCAGGGAGGGGGACTTCTAATATGTCAATTCATTTCAGGCTATTTTATGTCAATTGCATTGTGCACTCTAGCATTACCACGCCGGAATATCAAATAGTTTGTCTAGCTTCTTGATTTACGAATCAATACATATTGAATACATTTGGAATACTTTTTAAACGTCACAATGTATTTCTCTTAAAAAACCGATGGATATTGTGTGGGGGTTTTTTTGGGGTGGGGTGGGGTGGGGTGGCGTGGCGGGTAGGAAGGCTTCATTATTATAGTAGAGACTAGAGGAGTAATCTGGTTGCTTCTGAGGATCGGGGACTCAGTGCCGGGCTGAGACAAGAAACATTGTTTGATTTATATCCTTTAACAAATGAGCTGCGGAATGAAAGGAATTCAGCTGGGTCTTAACACAGTGGTAACTAGTGGAGACGAAACCGGCAAGCTTTGAAACAAGAGCTTGTACGCAACCACCAGGAAAAGACCTTTAAGTATCATTGAGGCTCTTAGGCAAACTACTGAAGACATTTTCCCATTCACACAGCTCAAAAGGGTAAAATTGGGTTATTTCCCAATAGATAATTACGATACAACCACAGTACTCCGCTAAATCGGAGTGACTCGCTGAAGAATCACTGTAAGTATAAGTGGCAGCTCTGTCCCAGAGTGTCATTATCAGATGTGTGGGGGGAGAGAGAGTACTTTTAGGAAAGTTGGAGAACTTGTAAAGTCTGGAGAGGCGATGTGCCGAAATGAGAGCGGGGCTGACCGCCGCATGCTAATCGGCCGCTCGCCTGTGAAGAGCAGCCCTGCCCTCCTGCCGATCCTCTCCCCAGAACCGCCCGGGCCTCGTCCCAACACTGAACCGCAGAGCGAGGCGTCACTCCGACCGCCCTCTGTGCGCCCACGGGGCTCTGCAGTGGGGGAGCAGCGGTAGGCAGGATGCTCTCTTTTCCATATGCTCCCACAGCCTCTGTATCAGAGGCCTTCTTGGTCACGATGAAGAGAATGCCCACGTCTCATGATGACATAGCAGTTTGCATAGTGTGACACACTGGGTAGTGTCCTTGAATTGCTAAAGATTTGGTTCAACAACAAATGGTAACTGGTTGGCTTTTATATAGCGTCTTTACCCAAAACGCTGTACAATTGATGCTTCTCAATCACCCATTCGTACACACACTCACGCCATGCAAGGCACCAACCAGCTCGTCAGGAGCATTTAGGGGGTAAGGTGTCTTGCTCAGGGACACTTCGACACACCCTGGGCGGGGGAATCAAACCGGCAACCCTCCGACTGCCAGACGACTGCTCTTACCTCCTGAGCCAGTGTTAGCCCCAGGGGGGCAACACAAGGGACAGATATTTTGGTGCAACGCAGAAAGCGTTGTATGCATGACCACTGTAGTATGACCATACATAATGAGTGTGGCTCCGGCCCAACAGTATTGTGTAAAATAGGTTCACCACATGATTACACTGGATCAATACAGAAGACTAAAATTTAGCCTTCGCGAAACAGCAAATAGAGTTGATAACCTCCGGCTGCAGTGCGACGGGTATATCAGCGTGTGCCCCACACACACACACACGTGCGCTCATAATGAAAGGCGGGGACAGGGACATGCCTGTCAGTCTAAAACCGATCGCACGCGAGTCCAGTGTGGAGGTTGAGCGCCGCGTCGATCAATTAACCAGAGCGTGACGTTCAGGTGCCACTCACGCACTGGTCCCGCCCGACACCGTCACTGCGTATCGGGGGGGGCGATCCGCACCCCGCCGGGAACGCTAACGCCGGCCGTTTGAGCGCAGAGCCCCAGCCCAGACAGAGCGGCGGAGCCTTTGAACGTCTTCTCCGCGCCTCGATTCACTTTCCCCTGCATCGCTCTCGCTCTCGGCTGGGGAGAGGGGGATGAAGAGATTCCGCGCTTTAAAGACAGACGTTTTTTCCGCACGCCGAGAGTACCGACGACATATGCGCGCTCCGTATGCTGCGGAAGTGCACTCTGTGTTCCTGGTGAATTTTGAATGAGCGGCTGGCCAATCAGAGAGGACCTGGGGCGATCGCTGGCAGTCCCGGTCGCAGCATTCCCGAACGCTCCCCCCCCCCCCCCCAACGCTCCCAGCCAACCCCCCACCCCCACCCATCCCGCGCTAGAGACATTTGTGATCTCGGATGCCAACCCTTTAAGAGCGTTTAAGTGCACGGGCCTTTTATAATGCCTCTAAGAATAGTGGGGAGAGGCGGGTGATAAACGTCCACCCAGCACACTGAAAGGGTAAAGAGTTTCACATTGTGTACCTTGGGACACGTCTGCTGATCTCCGTCCATATGCACTGGCGAAAGAAACTGCTCAAGCTTGGTTTTGAAACGGCTGGTAGCCGGGTCAACCAGTTCAAACCAACTCCATACTCAATATGGTTTGAGCAGCTCAAGCTATGTTTTGAAACAGCTGGCAGCCGGTCGACCAGTTCAGACCAGTTCCATACTCAGCATGGTTTAAGCAGCTCAAGCTATGTTTTGAAACAGCTTGTATTTTTGGTAGCTGGTATTTCAAACTGGTGATAGCTGATTTTACACAAGGGCATACTGCTGTTTAATGTAGAACCTAGCACTATGAATAAGAGGAAGAAGAAGGGGATCCGATCCAATAATGCGCTATAGCCGTTGGATTCATCGAAGCCTTAAAAGGGTCATTCATTAATCGATACCCAGAAGCCCTTAAATGATTTGTAAACCACTGACCACTATGGATACATGAGCCCTGGCGTTTAGCAAGCGATGACCGAATCACACCTCTCTCCCTCTATCTCTTCCTATCCGCTGCACCTTGTTCCGACTGTATCTTTAAACTGCAGAATGCGGATAAAATGTTCAATTTGTCTGGCTAAGCAAATAATTACTTCAATTAATTAAGCAAGCTGTGGGTGACTGGAGGCACAAGCTCCATTAAAACACTGCAACAAGGACACCTCCCCACTAGAGGGCATCTTTCAGATGACCTTCCTATGCGAGCCGAATAATCATCCCTGATGGGAATAACCGCACGGACCGCAGTGGTCCTCTCTGGATACACGAGTGTGTGTGTGTGCGTGTGTGTGTGTGTGTGTGTGTGTGTGTGCGCGTGTGTGTGTGGGTGGGTGAGTGGGAGGGGTTGTGTGCAGAAAATTCTATCCCAGAAGGCCCCTGGTTTCGTGTGAAACTCTGCCACCATTATCCGCCAAAGCAACTAATGAGTCGTGCGAATGTGTGTTGTTTGCATCAAAAGGCAAGGCATATTTCAAGAGCAGGACAGGCAGCCTCCGAGTGAGCTGTTCCAGGTGCGGCCACGGCTGCCGACTTATCAGCGGAGAGAAGATTGAGATTCCCCGGGTTCTGCTGCTTCATGTCCAACGCCCTGCAAAACTCTTTTTTTTTCCTCCATCCATCTCTGTTGTTCAGCGCGGATTAGGGTTGACTAATAACCTGGCTGCGATACTCACACCTTATTATCAAAACCCTCCAACAGCAGGGAATTAGAGCTGGAAACTACTGACCTGAAATCCCTCCAGTGACCTGGGGATATGAGCCACTGCACAGCAGCCTGGCAGAGAGATTAGGACAGCGTTGGCCGTTGCCTTATCGCCCGTGTGCAAAGACACCCTCTAGTGGCTCCTGGCAGAAGTTCAGCGTCCGTGATACCTCAGTTAGTGCAGGCTTTGGTTTAAGTGAGCAAGTCCGTCTTTTTCTGCCAAGATTTTCTCAATGAACGCGTGCCCTAGAGGCAGCGGGAAGATAAAAATGGATGTGGTGGATATAATTGCTGTTTGTAGTTTAAAATGAGGTTTTTCCGGTTGGATTTTGGAGTGTTTAGAAAGCAATCAGAATTTTCTGATCTTACGCAACAAAGCAAAGATAGCTAACACTGCAGTTAATGATGCGGACAGTTTGCAATCCTCGTCGATCGCACCGTCGAGAAAAACGCACCGGGCCACATCGACGGATTAATGAAACGTCGGACGTTTCCGCGCGCCTGAAATCATTTCGCATTTTAATATTTCTTGAATTGAGCGAATACGATTAGGGTAAATCTAATTTCACATGGTCCAATAAATGATCTTCGAGGTGCGATGGAGAAAAAAAAAAAAGGTTTACGCGTGCACCAGAGAACGCCTTCGAAACAACTGCAATCTTCCCGTTAACCGGGTTCACGCGTACAAGTAGTCCAAAGGTACAAGCGGTTGAACGGTGACTCATTTCCAGCTCGCCTCACTTAGGTCCAGTGTAATATTGCACCACAGCTGGCTCCTCGGTAATGTAACCAAATGTATGCGTGCCCATGAAATGCACCGGGCGGCTCGCGGGAACGCTGCGCAGGTAATTTTGAGCTCTAACAGGTGTGACAGAGATGCGCGCGGCGGGGAAAGGCCACAGGTGAGGCGGGGCTCGTCGTGCGATTCGGGGGGCCCCCGGTAACGCGTGAGCGAGGGAGGCGGGGGACGGGGACGGGGACGGGGGGGACGCTTTCGTAAACATCGTTTCCGCGCGGGTCACCCGAGCCCACGGGCCGGATAGCGATCGCCCGTCCGCCGCCGGCAGCGCTAACGCCTCGCCCCGCCCCCCCGGGGGGGTCGCCCGGCGCTCATTCCCCAACCGCTGCCCCTGTAACCCGCCGCGCCGTTCCCACTGATCACCCAGAAGCCCCCCTCCCTGGGCTGGGACCGGGTCCAAAGTCCCACCAAGGCAGGAATTAATCCTCTTCCTTTGTGGAGGGAGCTCCCGGAAGGTGATAGGGGCAGGCAAGAATAGCTATCATATTTTCCGCCGCTGAATCCATTAGCGCTAACATTTTCCTCACCATAACGCCAGCCGTCCTCGATAGCATCCGCCATCTATTTTATTTTATTCTTATTTTCAATTTGTGGACGGTGAAAGGTCAGGATTAGTTATCGACAGGCTCGGCGCGGAGGAACCGGTACCGCGGTCCCGCGGTCCCGCGCTCTCTAAAGCGATTTTTCCCGCCACTCAGCTGTGGATGGGGGTCAGCCAGCAGAGGACAGGGAAAGAACAACACAATGCTACTCCATTACATTTGTTTTCTTCATGTTCGGTCGCTGTTCCTCTATGTACGCGTTTATTCATCATAAAATGGCAGCATATATAAATCTAGCCAAAGTAAAAAAAAAAAAAAAAAAACAGCTAGCGTATTTAAATAAATATTGTGGCTTTAATAAGAAGAATTGAAGTGGCCTGTGTGAGCGGTAGATCCTGTTTTTTGGAGCTGAGGAAGCAGCGGACCAGTGCTGTGGGCTGGGTTCCTTATGAAACGCAGAGCTCCTGTTATACCCTGCCATGTAGAGATGCCACATACTGCTGCCTAAATACGCTGGCCAAAACAGGCCTGGCCACTGCCAATGCCCACAGCCCCCCCCCCCCCCCCAAGCCCCCTATGCGCGCAGTGAAGATGTAGCCGGCTGAGGGGGGACCGGTGATGTGACAGGCCTTCATAAATAAGGGGAGAGCAGCCAGCCGGCGGGGTCCCGCGCCGGGGGCCCGCAGAGACCCCCCGGCTGTCTGCGGCCCCCCGCTCCGGACCGGAGGCGCAGACGCCCGCCGCCAGAGGAACGGCGAATAAAGAGGTTGTCTCACGAGGGGGGGGGGGGGAGGGGGGAGAGGCAGCAATGGGGAGCAAGACCCTGCGATCTTTTATCTCTGGCTCCTTCCCCACCTCCTCCTCCTCCTCCTCCTCCTCCTAATGTGCGAGAGGGCCACTCTGAAGGGATGGCCCCTGAAATGATTATAGAGCGGCCGGGTCCCCGTGCCCATCAGTCTTTATCTTCTCCCCCCATCGCCGGCTCCCAGGTGCCAAATTGTGTGCTGTTGAGGTGACGGTGACGGATGCCGGCGGTGGCCCAGGCCGGAGCCCCCCAAACTCATTTCATTGGTGGCCTAAACTGGGTGTTAATCCCAGGCCTGCACCAGTTAAAGGTGTGAAAGGCTTGATGAATTAACTCTCCCCGCCTGCCGGCTGCCACGGTGACCATGCCCACCCCCCTCCCCCCCCCGACCCCCTCCCCCACTGAGAGGGAGAGAGAGGGAGAGAGAGGGAGAGAGAAAGAGAGGGGGAGAGAGGGAGAGGGAGAGAGGGAGAGAGAAAGAGAGGGAGAGAGTGAGAGGGTGAGATAGAGAGGGAGAGAGATAGAGAGGGAGAGAGAGGGAGAGAGGGAGAATGAGTGAGAGAGGGAGAGAGAGGGAGGGGGAGAGAGAGTGGGAGAGAGAGAGTGGGAGAGAGAGGGGGAGAGAGTGAGAGAGGGAAGGAGAGGGGGAGAGAGAGTGGGAGAGAGAGAGTGGGAGAGAGAGGGGGAGAGAGTGAGAGAGGGAGAGAGAGTGAGAGGATGAGATAGAGAGGGAGAGAGGGGGAGAGAGAGTGAGGGAGAGAAAGAGAGAGAGGGAGAATGAGTGAGAGAAGGAGAGAGAGGGGGAGGGAGAGAGGGAGAATGAGTGAGAGAAGGAGAGGGGGAGAGAGAGAGAGAGGGAGAGAGGGAGAGTGGGAGAGCCCGGATGTGTGGTGGAGTGGGAGCCCTTTGGAGACAGGAGCACGCACTCAACACCCTGCGGAGAGACAGAATTGACTTTTCAATTAACATGATCAGACCCGGACTGTAATGTTAGTGTGATTAGATTAGTTCCAATGGGGAGAGTTTCATTTGATGTAATGTGAACGTCATTTGAAGGAGCCTCAGATGGACTGCTCGCTCTTGCAGCACTGGAGAGCAGGGACTTAACTCCAGTTTTGGATGCAGCTGCGCAATTCACAGGGCTGGTAAACGCGCCGTTTGCCCCGCAGACCTTGTCTGCCAGAGCCACGCTCAGTTCTGTAGTGTTTGCCTGGGTGGAAAAGCTTCTGACTGACTCATACAGGCTGCTTCCTGCACTGCTCACATTGTAGATTTCTCACATTTCTTTGTCTTAAATATTAAAATGCAGCCCATGAATTCTGATAGAAATATATCAAACAAATGGATTACCGGGGATTATAGTAGTCATTATTTTTCTTATGAAGATATATCTATCACCCCGTATAAGTGATTATAATGAAACTTATCATAACATAAATTAAAATGGCCGCATTTATTATTTTACCCAGACCTGAGGCGAACACTTCAATTCCCATATATGGTAATGGAACGGTGCATTATTCAGCGATTACCGGCGTCCATTTCTCTTCCGTATAAAAGGTTGAAAGATTTATAGCGCGTCATATTTTGAGATAACATGGAGTCGTATGATATTTACGGTTCCCATCAAACCACCACCACCACCCCTCCACCCCCTTTCTTTTTTCCTCCGCCATAGAAAGTACACCCGTGCTGAAATTCTTTCCGGAAAAAAAAAAACAGGGGCGGGCGGGGTACACAAACAGTAGGTTAAGGGGGGCCGTGGCAGAACCTGCGGACCGTACCCAGATGTGACGGTGACCAGCTCCACCGGGCCGGGCCGCTAAGGAGAGTGGCCGGGCGGACAGCGCGGCACAGAGCCTGGCGGAAAGGAGAGGCAGTATAATGCCAGATGTCTTCCCACTAAATTCGCTCCCAAGAATGAGAAAGGCAAAGGAAGCCAAAAAGCCATTAAAGCCCTGATCATTCATTTTCTCTTCTTCTCTTAATCCATCTCTTGGGGAATAGTCAGGTCATTCATAGTAGAAATGTACACCTAAGGCTACCAATCCATCCCCACTCTGTCTCCTCACATTATACTGAACAAAAGTGAGAGGAGGTGCAGGGAAGACGCCGCCTGTTTTTATATTGGGCTCCCAACACCCGTCTAGCACGCCACCACTGCACACACATAAAACAGACAGGGCTACTGTAATGCAGAGAGGGGGGAGGATATTCACAGCAGCTTGTTTTCGTTTAGCATTTTTCTCTCTCCGTCCAAAGTTGTTGAAGGGTTCTCTCGTGCCAAGGGTTTCCCCTTTGTGTACTCAGTAATAGGTCTGTGCACATGACTCAGGAGTAACTTCCCCGCGCTCTGGTCACCTGAGACACAGTGCGGTTGTGTTTTTTTTTTTAGATTTAATGACTTGGATCAAACGACTTTTTTAATTGAATAAAAAGCGGGCACCCGCCCCTGCGTGGCCACGTGCGCCCAGGCCCTGGGATCGCGGAGGGGACGCACGCCGGCGTTCATCCCGTGCCTCGCCAAGCGTAAGAAGCCGGGAAATAAAAACGGTGCTTCAACCAAGGTCTAATTCCCCATCAAATGGAGATTCTCAAGGGTACCCGCCCCATTTCAACATCGCATTAGTCCATAAAACTCTAACCTTCAGTACAAAACATTCCAAACGGAGAAATAAATGCATGGCGGGTATACATGCTTTGTCAAACTTGGATTGCCATTCTGCATATAAACTCTGGAAACGTCAGACGACTGTGTGGGAGATGGTTAGGCACTGGGTTGTTTAAAGACATATCTTGAAGAGATTGAATGCAATTTGCAATGACGATACATTTCCATCATACTAAAAAACAATGACTTGATATTTATGCCACATGATTAAATTACACCCAAATTGCTTCACTGACGCTCTGTCACAAACCATATTAAATATCTACTAAATATTTATAGGGCATTATAAGTGTTTAAAATCAGTAGCATAATAAAAAAGGCTTACTGTCACATCACACATACCTGCCAGCTCAGTCAAGTTATGATTCAAAGCAGACAATGTATTCTGCGTGTCAACTCTGACCCTAAAGATAGAGGATGTACTCCATCAAATGAGAAATAAAACATACAAAAAGCGGTTGTTTAAGACTTTGTTCATCCAAATCCGGTTATCTAATTGGTGTAATTGCTTGATGGATTGCTGTCATTTAGGTTCTATCTGCAGGCTTCAGTTATTTTTCATACTGTAGGCATTGTAAAGCTCAAGAGTATATTTTATCTCATCAACTGGAAAAGAAGCTGCACATGTAATGCACAGTGCAACTGGCCAACTCATTAAATAGTTACATTTAAAGTTATTGGAAAAGAAAAACAATAAGAAAGTAGAATCGGTTACCCGATATCAGTGTCTGTTGTCTAACAGAAACACAGAATGAATTATACACTGCAGTGCTCTCTCAGCTCAGAGACCTTGTTGCATCTTTAAGGCATTTTTGCGATCCTACCTTTAGAGTTATAAATCATATATCTGTTGTATCTATGTTTGTACTACTTGGTTCAAAACATGGTCCTATAGCAACCTTCAAGGTTGTTTCCTATTCTAGTAAAAGGTGGGCTGATATACTATAGATATAGAGTATGTTATTTGGTATAGATTTGTTTTCCTTCATTGTTTGAAGGATTCACAGAACGCAGATTCTTGCATAGGCAGCACAGCGGGGTCGTCACTGATGCACTTTTTTAAAGCACGGTTCGTGGCCAAGGACTCTCTGAAATGAGCACACTTTGTATTATGAAATTTTAAAAAATTATTTTCCTAGCCTCGTCTGGATGCACTGAGAGATCCATTTTATCTTTAACCTCATGTTTGCATTCATGCCAAACTTTACTGTTGCACAGAAATGAACCACATTTCAAATGAAAATGCATATGGAATCCATTTCTGTCCTTGTGAATGATTCATCGACACAGTGAATGGCTTATCTCTCAGGGTACCTAGCTAGCATGTTAGCTGCTATGGCAAAGCAATATAAGGTGATTATTTCAGTGGCACCAAGGTTCACTACAGCAAAAAAAAAGGAAATAATTCATTTTTCGGAAAATCTGATTTGAATTTATTCATTTATTTATTTATGTGAAATAACAAGTACTGAATATTAAAACAGCTCCCTGATGGAGAAGGCCGAGTTGACATTTGTTCTTAATTCTCTCTGTTAGTGTTTTCCTTCACATAGACCTACTGTATATGTCAAAAATGCAGACCACTTTCCAGCTCTCCTCACCATCTCAGCCACAGTTGTCTTTAGTCCTTTCATGAATTTGTTTAACATTATTAGGACCACTTCCTTAGATTTACTGTAACGGCTATATCATGTTTCATTTGAATAAACAATGTTGTTGTTTTTTTAGTTTTTAATCCAGAGTACCAGTTTTCTGGTGAATAGGCCGTCTGCCGTTTGCAATTAAAACCATTAAGAATATAATGCCATTACCACTACAAGGTGTACATCACCAATAATAAGCAATAAAACAACCGGCCAACGACAACAACCTTAACCGGTAAGTAGCCTAGTTTCCCCGCATTTTTCCGGGACTCAATCCTCCCCTCTCAGTAATGAGATGGCCCAGCATGCTTTGTGCTCGGGGTGTGCGAGAGGCGCCCTGGAACGTGCCAGGCTGTGTCAATCTTTAATGCCAACCGTCAGCTCTCCCGACGGGGGGGCCAGACGGTGCCAAGAAGTTGTCAGGACGGCACAGCTGACGGGAGAGCGGGCAGAGCTTCGATGCGCTTTCGTCCAGAAGGGGAGAAAAATCACAGGGTCGGCGTGCAACCGCCTCTGTCCGCGCTTCCATTACCGCGATATGAAATAACAGGAAGAAAAATCAGATACGCTGACGCCTCCTCGGTTGTGGAAATCTGTTAATTGTCCGGGAGGGCATGCCTCGAGCGAGGGGCAGCCGGGTTTACAGCGCTCGGCGTGAACGGTGACCCGGCCCCAGCGCCTCTAAGTGACTGCGGATCAATGCTATAAAAAGCCAAATCAAAGGTCAGGATTCTCTGTGGCGTCTCTGGGATTAGCGCTTTCCAGTCACTTTTAATGGGGCCGCACGCTCGTGGCCAGATACCTCGGTGCTCTTCCCGCTAAACCGTAACGTTAGGACGTGCGGGGGATGGGCGTCTCACACGTCCCTTCAGTAGCTTTGAGAAGTTTAGTGACAGTGATTTCTTCGTCTATCGAGCGAGAGACATTAGCACACAGGTGCGGGGCAAGGCCCCTCCCAATGTCCCGTCCAGAGTCTGATTGGAGCGCTCACCTTCAGTCTCTGGGTAAGGTTCTTTTCCCCATTCTCAATGTTCAGTTGTGGCAAATAATCACACAAAGGTCAACAGGTTCATGCAAATGTCTTTAAGAGTGGAAACGCATTGAAATAAATGATGATGGGTATGTTGCCAAAAGGCTTGGCAGGACTTCAACTGGGGTCCTAATGTCTGGCGCCCCACTACTAGCCTGCCACAGTATGTTCAGGGACAGACAGACAGACAGACAGACAGACAGACAGCAGACTCCGCTCACACTCTTATATCCCATCATGCATTTCAGGTTCAACACATTAGCTGCTCCTCAGCATGTTTACAATGTCAAACTATTCCATATGCAAACTACGCAATATTTGCAAGTGAAAAGGGAATATACCCACCAAATTGATGAGAGAAAAATTCAAGCTGTGCATTAAAATTGGAGAACACAGTTTGACAGGAAACCGCAGAGCCTGTCTCCTGGATTAGGGCTGGAGAAGCTATTTATTTGTGTTAACTTGTTTAGAGAATATCTCTCTCCTGTCTGATGGCTTTGATCCCGACATCCACCAATTTAATGCCTCTGTCACTTTTCGCAGACAAAACTTTTGCCTATATTTAATCTTCTTCCACAGTGTAGAACAAACAATCACAGCAACTGGGATTATAAATTCAGAAAAACAGCTCTGGACAATGTGAATTGAAAAATGATTCACAACTAATGTTGTAAACAGAATATTTCCCTTTACTGGCACTTATATATACATTGTAAATCATTGTTTTCTTGTCAGCAAAATGCCAGCAGTTTACAAACAGATACAAAGTGTTAAAAGTGAGTACCAAGAAGTCTTGTTAGTCTCACATCGCAGGCATACATTACACAGATACAGCAAATTTGTTTCACAATCCCTCAATGTTTATGAATCCCGATAAACAATTATCAAAATACTGTGTAGAGCTGCTGTTTTGTAGTATTAGTAATCTAGGTTTAGTAAAAAGGAACATTCTGTTCTTTAGGCTAAATCAATGGTTAACAATGAAATGAAACCATAAAGAAGTTTAATAATCAACCATTTTTAGCTAAATATGTAACTCATTAGGTGTGTGAATACCTTTCTTTTTTTTTTTAAAGTTATTTGCCTGTGAGTAGTTATTTTGGAGAAGGTATCCGCGGTATACCCCCGTGTTTCAGCAGTAGTAAGTGGGTAAGAATAGGCTTTGGGCACAAGCCGGATTACATCATTCAATGCAGCACTTCATTTATATAGGAGGTGCCCACTGAGTGTCATTTCTCCCCTTGCTCTTGTGGGGAAACTGCTTAATTTATATCAGTTCACCTCAACCGGAGGCCAAATAATTATGTTTGGCTTTTTATTTCCTGTGGATTAGAAGAGCTAATCCAATCTGTTCCATCACATACAACATGTTTTGTCACCAGATAGGGATATATGGCCCTGTCTGTAAACAGCCAGCCTTTGCTGCTTCAGATGAGAATATATAGCAGCGCAAAAACAAGGATTTATAAGCTCCAGTCCTTTTTTTCCCTCTGAAGGTTGGATACAGAATGGAAAAGAAAAATGGCTTGGATGGTTTAGTATTCCTTCGGGGTCTAATCCTACACATATGGATGGAGCTATTACTTATCATCATCAAAAAATGCTTGTTTGGTAATAATAATGGCTGGGGAGAAGGCTCTCGGTAGACAGGAAGACCTGACGAATTCTGAGGAATCCTCAGCCTGCCTAGCCAAGCATCTTTTTTCATATATAACCCCTAACATTTGTGGGGGGAACAGACAGCCAGATTAAGACGAGGATTAGCTGAGCAAATGGACAGTGATGGAGTTCTTTATAACCAGGGTGAGAGAGGAGCAGATAAAGGATAACTGACAACTTCCCCTCGTGGCCCCGAGATAAATTTGTCAAATACGCTCACTGTGCAAAAACAGGCAGGAGAAAACAGGGAGCAAACCCCGTGTGCCGACGACGCGGTGTTCTATTTATCTGCAGTCCGAAAATAACAATGGTCCCAAAATATCCTTTTTTCCATGCCCTTCCTGACGAGATAACCTTTTTGCCGAGTAGAGGGCGAGAACACAGCAGTCGTTCTCCTGACCGTTTCTGACGGAGAAGAGCGTTGTGATCTATTAGATCCACTTGATTCTACGGCGTGTTCGCGACCGCTCTTCTGGTGTTAAATCACCGGCCGGAGGGGAGAAGACCTGGAGGCCCTCGGACCTCCTGAGCCCTCTCCGCTTTCCGCCGTCTATTTATAACACGGGGAGGAAGCTGGGGAAGGATAGGCGCCCATTCCAATATGACAAATCTATATCGCAGCGCCCTGTGGAAAAATATGAGATGTTTCTTCTTTTTTGTCCATACATTGAGTTGTAAGCCTCAATCAAGGTGTGAGCTATGCGAGGCTTATACGGCACGCTTCTGTAATAGAGAAATGTGTCAGCGAGCATTTTGTCTGTAACGTGTTCATAACTGACGCCATAGAAGTACCATGTCGGCTTTTCTTGCTATTATTCTGTGAGATGGAAATATGACCAGTCCAATTCACCTCCGCAGAAACAAAGATGGGTCCAGGGCCTCCATTTGTGTAATATATTCAAGAAGGGGAAAGATTGTGAAGGAGAAGCACATATCAGTGTTGATCAGCAGCCCTCTTGGATAAATCACAGCTCTATAGGTTTCCCCGATGCTTGAGAAGTCCCTTACTGAATACGATTAATCAGTATGTGTATTCAGAATACAAAACCACCCTGGGACACGTTTGACGTACATGAAAAATTCACCCCAAACTATTAGACCTCAAGTATTCTTTTTTTTTTTTTTTTTTAACATCCACGGCAATTGTTAGGATTTTGTCTTTGTGAAAATAATGGGTAATTTATTAATGGCTGTCAATGTCACACTCCCTTCGTACAACCTTGGAGGTTGGGCGCTGAGAGTCTCGTTAGCGTCTTAGGCGCGTTTAAACGAAACACAGCACCGCCGCACAGCAGCCCGCCCCCCGGTGTTAAACGGCCCGGCACGCGGACGCAGGAGTAAAGATTGCGCCAGTGCGCGTTATGGAAAAAGACTGCGCGGCACAATGTTAAAAATACCGAAAATACTACATGAAAAAACACTGGATAACCGAGCACGTGAAGAAAATAAAGCTTTACTGATTTCCGTTGACAGAAAAATGAACAGTGCCACGTCCGTTCAGGGAGACGCTTTGTACAAATTCCTTTAACAGTCACAAGCAGTAAAGCAAATGCCGAAAAATAAAATAAATATATATTAAAAAATAGCTTCTCCGCACAGAGGACAGATTTGAAGATATTATCCTCAAAGGCTGAAACCGCTTTGAGTGAGACTGGGAGAAGGGCTGTCTTTGGTAAAATATGAAAGCCCCACACTTGGTGACAGCCCATGGGTTCTCCTGATACTGCTAACACCAGCTGACTGGAGTGATCCATGGCTGCATTGTGCGTACTTCTGATAGAACTGCTGAGGGCAAGATGTTCCCGATCCAAGCCTCTCTCGCTCACAGGGGAATTTCTCATGTGCCTTTGCACTTTCCGGGTCTAAATATCAGCATTGGTCTCTGCTCGGCTTGTCCTTGCGTCTTTACAATTTGACAAGCAAGTGGCCTTGGGGACTTTAAACTCTGTTTTGAAATTGACAATATGTAATCGGTTTTGTGCAGAGAGAACGGGGACAGAAATGGAAATTGTTTTTTTCGTTTTTTGTTTTTTTTTCCTACTGCTATTGTGGGCGACGTTTCCAGAAATATCTATATGAGAGGTGACATTGAGGGGCAGGGGGAAGTTCGCCATCAACTTATGAAGCAGGTACGGCAAATGTTATTTGAGAAAATATATAAAAAAATGAAAAGAAATATTCTTTGGCATGAAAACAGTCACGTTCCTCGGCACGCGCAAAGACAGGCGCCCACGCAGCTCCTGGGTCCGGAGACGTCCGGCCCCGTCTCCCACCCGCATTTCCACAAGATGGCCGCCTTGAATTATGTACGGCAAAAGCTCATTTTCTGGGTGTCTGCCCCTCACCTGAAACCACACTTGTTTTCATCACAACAAAGCGCTGCTTATGCGAAATGGCACGTCTGCAATCGAGCGCAATCAAAGTGTCTGCCTTCCTCAGAGAGGCGGGCTTCTCTCCCCGAGCGCGGCGACGCCCGGTAACCTCTAAAACCGGGTCCTACGTGAATTAATCCTAATTTGCGGGGAGGGCAGGGAGCGAAAGTTACGCCGGAGTTAATCACCGTTCACGCGTGCGTGCCTTCTCCGCGGGAATGGCCAGCCATCAGCAATATAAAACCGGGCCCTGACACGGAGTCATTTGGACGTGCGGGTCATTGCTGCTCCGGAAAGCCACTGCTCAGTCTAGCATGGAGAGGATGGCGTGTTTAAAAGAGGACATTCCATTAGCATAGTGGCTGATCAAGCGCGGCTTTGAGGTCATTCTCCAAGAACATTGATCCCGCGGTAAGAGCCTCCCTTTCCTCTCGGCGTCTGCACCCCGCGGCCTGCGCCAGCGATCGCAGCCGAAAAAAGGGGAACTGAACTAGCGCCCGGGAACCCCCTGTTACTGCACAATTCAGCAGTGGCTCTTTAACTGGACTTCACCTGCCAGGGCGAGGGGGCCCAAACCAGGGGCGGATGACTGAAAGCCAAGCTGCTTATGTCATCAGGAAATACATATGTTACATGGAGGGCCCGGCGCGCGTGACTGCATTATGCGGGGGGCCATGACTGATGGCAGTTCTGTTCCTGTTTAAATTTCCCCGTCCCATGTGTTTCTCTGGGCAAATTTCGTTTCGCCTTTTAATATCTCCTAAAAGCAATAAATTATCATTACGCCTTTTTTTTTTTCTTTTTTTTTTTTTTTTTGTGTGTGTGTGACCTGTAAACATGATTTTTCATTAGGGTAAAAGGAGTGTGCGGCAGTGTGCGGGAAAGGGTGTCGCGATCGGGACGAGAGGGTAATTGCCGTGCGAGGGGAAGGGGGAACGGGGATTCGGTCTTCGGCGGTGCGAGTCCATTTGTTTTGGGTAATGTAAATTGATTCCCGGGCCCTTTTGAGCCATTTGCATCAGATTGATTAAGAGCCCCCCTCGGTCACACGCTGCACCCGGGCCGCATTGATGGGCCGCATTGATCTCCCCGCGCGCGCGGCGGCAGCTGGGCGATAATCGCCGGGATTTAAGAATTCGCCACCCGCCGCTGACAGCGCTACTCATTCACGTCCGGGGCGGCGGGAGGATCGCTCCGGCCGAACGCCGCCTTCCCGGAGCGCTCCATCCACTCAGAACCGATCAACGCCCTGACGAATAGTCCCGCGCGTGGGCCAGCGGATCTGACGGGCTGGCGAGCGAGCGGACGCCGGTGATGAAACGTCGGTCCGTCGGTGAGTCAGACGTCGGAAGAGCCGAACGATGACGACTGAACAAAACTTCTCCGTCTCGGGGACGTCGGAACTTATCCCTGAACGGTTCCTCCGGACAAAGGGCCCCACCTTGATCAGTGTCACCGTACAGCTCCTCCGCCTGGCGTTCTCATTGTTGTAGAGGTCGGTGGTTGCCGCTGTGCCGGCAGTGGACGGCTGGGAAACAATGAACGGGAGCACCGTGCAAACGGCACAACCGGATTCCCTCTTCAGCCGATGTGCTTTCAGCGAAATAAAGGGAGAGGGGAAAAAGCCCTCGCATTTCTAACCGTTTCCTTGAGTCGAGTGGATCATCCCATTTGCATAATGTCGCAACACTATTTATATCGCTCATTACCAGAGTCATGAGCACCCTCTAATCCCTCAGACCTACTGTGGGAGAGCCCCTTAATGACATGCAATATGCTTTTAAATTTCATCAGGAGTGCGGCACACAGATGAAATGTTGATTGATGCGGAGGCTCTGACACCGACCCTGACAGATCTGCCCCCGGCCCCCGAGAGGCGCTGGGGGGCTGGGGCAGCTGGATGGATGGAGGTGTGGGGAGGGGAACGAACGTGCCCCCCTCCCTCCCTCCCTCCCTCCCTCCCCCTTCCCCGCTCCCCGTCGCCAGCACTCCCCGCGCCCTCGACATGCCAGCCGCGAAAACAAACAACGCCGTCCGACGGGCACACGTAGCGGCGGCCCGCTGATCCGCTGACAACACATCCGTCACCGCGGCGCGCCCGTCCTTGACGGTCCGTCCGTTCCCCTCTCCCGGGTGCGGCCGGGAGCGAGCGTCCGCTCCGTGCGCAGCGTTAGCGTTAGCGTTAGCGGCCCCGGCCCTCCCGCCACCGCCAGGGCTTCACGACGGGGCCCGAATCCATCGCCCACCGGCCCCCGCGGAGGCCTGACAGGCTCCTGCCACTCCACACCATCTCCCTTCATCATCCTCACCGAGGAGGGCGGATAACGCCGCTCCACGCCCCCCATCGCGAAAAACCCCCGCGACCGCGCCGCTAACCGCGTGCCGACGACCCGGCTACGCGCCCGCGCAGACAAACAGCAGCACAGCGCCGGGGCCGATCCCCCCAAACCGCCACTCTTTCAGCGCCGCTATGAATAAACTTCCGAGAGGGAGCGTCCGCCCCTAATCTATTTTACACACAAAGCCGATGTGTGCGAGTCGATGTAATTTGCCTCCATTAGAATAAAGCTGACGAAGGGAAAGAGGTTTAGGTGTGACAAAATAAAAAAGTCCTTGTATAAACAAAAGGTCTGGAATAACAATGTGTGCACATATTTCCAGCAATTATTGAGGTTCCAGGGTGTTTTCTTTTCCCGCAGCTCGGGAGATGACAGTTCACTCTTAGTGCGCATTGTTCAGTTTAAATTGAACTGAAAATGTACAGTCGACTCCGGAATGAATTGCCTGCTGAAGGTATACCCGGAGTCCGCGCGGCATGACTTGCAGCAAATCCCATTAAATCCATCTTAATTGTGTCGTTAGGCTCCTTTCACTAAAATTCAAATTGTGTGTACACAATAAAAAAACATTATAATGAGGCGTGAGTGCAGATACTTCTATGTAAGCAACTCCCAAACACACAATCCCCCACCCCCAAACACACACACACACACACACACACACACACGCACACACAAAATATATGGCATGTGGAGCCAGGGACTTTGATTTAGCTTTATTTCCCTGCCCAAGTTAACACACTCCTAACGTTCCTGCTTCTACCCACCATGAGATTTATTACAATAAGAGGCCTCAACACAGGAATGCAAAGCCATTTCTGAGAAGCCTTGAACTTCCTCCAATCTGCTATTTATTACCTTGAATTGCTTGAAAAACAAAAACACCAGCTCCAAAATACCTGAAGGGGGTTATCCCTCATGTTGCTCGAGTGCTATGCTGCTTCGCTAAAGAACCGAGAACAGCGTGCATTCAATTTCACACTAAATGAAGACTGACACTCTGATCCAATTAAAGTCTGAGGCTTATTTTCTTCAATATGAATGCGTAAATTAATAATATCAGCAGGTAATTATTAAATTTGCCTACCCCCCTCTATATATTTGTATTGCATCAGAAGTTATTGTTTGTGTGATAATCAAGTCCACGTTTTGTTTTGCCGCCAAAGGATAATGGTTATTATGCTAATCCAACAAAGCTATTTGCATGTTATGGAATTTAACAGTAAACCTGTGACCTTATTAACCCCTATAATCCTTGCACTGTACGCACTTGATAAGAGGCTTACACTCACACTTATTGACAGTTGCTTTGTTTCCATGCTGATCGTTCACTTCAAAAACGAGCCAGTTTGGTTCCATATACCTGAAGATCAGACGAAAGGTGATTTGAAGTAACTGCAGGAAAGGGAAAAAAGCCCAAAGCAGTCAATGAGGGAAACGTTTTTACGTGGCGCTACAGAAACTAAAAGTCAGCATTAGATGGGGAGGGGGATTAAGTCATTAGATAAGAGCCCAGTCAGAGTGGTAAGGCCGGCCATGTTAATTTGAATGAATTACTTGTCAGTGTAGATAATTCTCTTAATAGACTGACTCCAGCCCTGAGTGACACTTTGGGTGAGAGACAACATGGCCGAATGGATGTATAACAATGCTTAGAGTTAATTAGTCAATACATGCCGTGGCAACCATTTCGCTCTTTCAGTAATAAGTTGGGAGTGTCATTATTTATTCATGTTGATCTATTGGCTGTACAGTATAGAAGGGAAAAATACAGCAAGAACCCAAAAATGATCATGTGACCATGACATTGAATTTGTAACATATAAACCGTATTTAATCGCTAGTTATATAGGAAGTTAAAATTTCATAAAGAATTTACATTGATTGAATAACTAAATATGATGGGTTTTTAGTGAAAATCTCACATAGGCAAAAGCGTGTACATTATGTGTTGGACAGTCATAACAAGCAAAGTGTGTCTTTGCTTTCATTTCCGACGGTGTTTGTTGACATTTACAGTGGAGAGAAGTGAACCCCCCAGCATACTAATACAGTCACCCGTTGGTCCGCTTCATATCTATTTATATTTTCACAATTTTTTTTCCCCCTCTTTCTGCCTGGCTGCCTGGTATCATTGTGGTCTATTAAGTCTCCTTTTTCTATATGCCTTGAATGTGAAATGAGCCCCCGTCTCCTCCCGCGGTGGTGAAGAAGCGCACCGTTCTCCCTGCTCACAGGGGGTCTCTCCTTCCTGTATCACACCCGGCTCTCCCCCCCCCTCCCCTCCCAACATTCAGAATACCAATTACCACACACAGCCCTGCCTGCTTGAACAGCCGTATCAGAATATTCTAATGATGTGTTTTAATCTCGCACGGGGACGGGATCTGTGAAGCATTGTCATCGCACGGCAGCGTGACGGGTCAGGCTCCTCGCTCGAGTGCCGCCGCGGCCCCGCAGAGCTCTCGGTAAGACACAAAGGGACGAGAGCTTTTGGGAACTTTTCGTAGTTTATTATTTATTTATTTTTTTCGTTTCGTTCGCTTGGGCGCTGGTGAACGTCAACAGAGCCATCCCCGTCCCCACCCTCCCCATATGCGTCAGCCGTCGCCCAACTCAGAAATCAATGTAGCGATTTCAAAAGCCGTCTAAAACACATTTTAACTTCAATGTCACGCTTCTTACGGCGTTGATAAAGCAGAGGCAGGGCTGCGAAAGGACGGGTAATGCCACGGAATGTACTTATTCCCGCCACAATGTAGCACACATATCCGCTTAATGGGATGTGCAGAGGCAGCCTGGAGCTGATAGAAGGGGGATATTGATAGCAAAGAAAAAAAGAAAAAAAATTAAGAAAAACACATATTTTTCCACAGCATAGTTTCTGCATTAATAGGAAATCCCCAAAATATCAGGCAAAGTAGGTCAATAGGATTTAGAGTCGGGTGCTTTTATGTAGATGGAGAAGTACGGTGAACAAGGGTGAGATCTGAACACAATGGGCCTATTTCTTTAGGACCGTCTCTAGCCACTCTGAGAGAGAGGGAGAGGGAGAGGGAGAGGGAGAGAGAGAGAGAGAGACTGACTGTATACAAGTATACACTGCATCTCTTTATCTAGATATTAAAGAAACAATTTAATTACACCCTTTCTCCAGGGAATATGCATATGAGGATAATCGGTAAATAGAAAAGGTAATTATTTGCCAGAAGTCAGTGCCTCTGTACCTGTAAGCAGTACATCAAAAAAAAATAGCTTAGATTTTATAATGTATTATGGAGATAGTTAATTAGCAGCTAAATTATTCAGTTAATTTATATTGAGTAAATGAGTTCACTTGCTATTGAATATTTCATAGAGCCTGTCAAAATATAACATGTTTTGTCAAATACAAATGTGACTCTCTTACTAATTTGTATGTTCATCTCTATACATGATATATTTGCAGTTTAATTGGAAAGCACTGTTAGAAATGGCTTTCACTCGTATTTTATCCGAATAGGAATAAATTGTCCCACAATGAAATAGTGCAATATTCTTGAGGTTATTAAACTGCACCAGTGAATTATTAAAATGTTAATTAATGTTTTAATATAACAACCTGAAGTCAGAGCATAAAAGTCTAAACTGTAACAGGGGCCAATTGCGCTTCTCATTGGATTGAAAGTAATCTTTCTCCCTCGGAATTCTCTGCCGTTTCATACAAAGAGACTATGCAATATTGTACTTTGAGAGGGCATCTTCTGTGGCCTTTTGACTAAATTTACCTTCTTTAAAAATCACGATCCAGAAGTAATTATAATTCCTAAGTGATTGCACTGTCAATGTCAAAGCTTGAGTTGGGAGAGAGAGCAAAACAATATACTCGGGCTGCAGAATTGTGAAGTGTACCATGGAAACGGTTTCCAGGAATTGGATCAGCGGCCACACTAATTTTGTGGCCGATATTAGGTCCCGGAAAATGGCTTCCTTAAGGAAAAGCTGACCGCTGACTCTCTTCACTCTCCCGGACTGTGGAATGATTAACCGGTGATCTTGGGAGAGGGTGGCCGTTGGCATAAATCACATGATCGGGGTCGGTGGCGCACGGTCCGGGGGATCAGGCCGCTGCATGCTACGGCAGAGGGTCACGGGTTTGAGTCCTTGACAAAGAGGCATTTCCCCCCCCCTCCCCGCCGGCGGCTACAGGCGGAGAATTAAAGGATGCATAAGACGCGGGGGTGGAGGTGTGAGAGTGCCCTTTGAGAAGGACGCGGACGCTAATGAGCCCCTCTCTGTCATGTGTGGGGGGCCAGACACACCTTCCCCTCCCCCCCGCCTCTGGGAGCGCGGCCCGGAGATTACGCTCCCTCCTCCTGCCTCCAGGGGGCGCTGTGGTCCTGAGGCTTCGCTGCTATAGGTGCTTCTCCATACAGGTCCAGCGGGTCGGTGGAGCTACAGAGGCCACTGTGAGTGGGCCCCCTCTGCTGGCCTCCGCAAGTTGAACGGAAGTGAAGAATAGCACAGAGCCCTTCATTATATGGCTAATATGGCTAATGCAGTAGCCATATAATGAAAGCTTTGTAACGCTTCCCAATCAAGAGTGCCTAGGTAGCCATCCTTATCTTATCGTGATGATCACCCTTGTTCCAGAGAGCACCTTTTTGGATTTTACCAGACACGTTTCTCTTCATTTTCTCTGAACAATAGCACACTTGCAGCAAGGGCTTTTTTTTTACCAAGGGCTGACCACAAATGATTCCCAGCTTCCTCTCAAATTCTGACTAACAATGTTTTTATTTCGGAATTAAATATTCCTACCTGTATGTATTTTACCCCTTCATATCTTACAGTCTATTACTACCATGGGAAAAGTGTACTGCATATTGCCATTTGACAACATTATTAGGTTAGACTATGAACTGCCTATAGCCAATTTATTCCTGTTGGGAAACCGGTAGAAGTAGGGTGAGTGACTGTACCAGGTTGAGATTTTGACTTTTCCTCTTGGCACATGTTGACATGTCATATCTCAAGCCCCAGGGGCTGGAAGACTGAAACCCACCCTTAAAGAGACAGATTAAACAATGGGAAGCGCCTGCTACTGGTAGACACTGAAGGTTTCTAGATTACGAAGGAGAACGTTCCTTGCTGTCTTTGCTTCGAGTGGGGGATGGAGTCAGGGGGGGTGGATACCTGGTTCTGTGACACAAGCTTTGCTCAGCCCTTTAAGGTATAAGGTAGTCAAGAAAACACATTATTAGTACGTTCTTGACTGTGAACAGTCTTAATGCCGGCGTTACACCCACAATGGCAATTGAATGGCAATTGAAAAGCAATGGACTTTACGGACTTATTTACTGAATTCTGGAATAAATAAAAAAACCTGCTCTTGAAAGGGTTAAGCCCTGCTCGCAGATGCGGAATGATGTGGCACCGGAGCCCGGGGTCCGGGCAGTGGTACAGTCCGCTGATTCGCTCATTTCATGCTAGAGCGGGGAGCGGGAACAAGCAGTAACCTCCAGAAAGATCATTGGGGAGGGCCCGCCGTTAGCCATGCACCTCTAGACTTTACAGCTCAAATAATGATAATGGAAATGTGTGGGGGCCGGACGCGCGGACTGAAAGTCACTCTGTGTTTCAGACGGAGCGAAGGGCTGGAAATGACCCTCGCGAAGGATGGGTAAATCATTTTTCATTGGGGACCACTCGCTGACGCTAACCAGCTTGGACTGGGATTGGACCGCAGTGAGAGAGGAGGTACTCTGGGGGCACAGAAGGGTTTTATGGGGGGGGGGGGGGTTCACTGTTTTTTTTTTTTATACCTTCCATAAAAGTACCATAAATCCACCACACAATTTGCATGCCTTCTCAAACGCACAGGATATTGTCATTATCAAGCCGTGTCGAAGTATAACAGAAATAAACACGAACGTTACATGACACAAAGACAATTTACTAACTGCATTGTACTTGTGTGTGCGTGTGCGTGATAACTGTGCGTTCCAGAGACCAGTGTCACAGTGAAGTGCGTTCCCTTTGTGTAGCGTTGCCTTGCCTTATCTCAGATTCCTCAGACGTACTGGAGACAGAATACGAATACCCTGGCCCTGGCTAAGACTGATAAACAATACATGACTAAAAATCTTCATGGAGTCCTGCTTGTTGTGGCACGTGCTGTGACACCTCATTCGACCACACGAGGGCAGTACAAGTCAATAGAAATAAAACTGATATTCAGATCAGTCTGCACCTGGATGGGGTTCTCTGGTGAACAGGGCAGCACATAGTATTCCACTTAATTATTTCTGTGTGACATTTTCACAACATGTATCATTACATCACTTTAAAGTATATTTATCTGAATTGTAATACACCTAAAACAGAGCGTATCCATTACTTTAAGCCATTTCATAATTTTCTGGGAAATTTTATTTAACAATCGTGGTTCTAGGTTACCACTATGACACCCACAAAACTACACAGCAGGAGCTCGGCAGCGAAACCGTGCGCAGTCCTTCTTGCCTGAAAGCCAGTGACCATTTTACCACCCATCATCCACACAGATTTAGCACCAAATGGAAGAGACAACTGTTAGCCTGTGGGCAACTGGCAGTTCCTTTGGAAGAATTAACGCAGAGGAAAGCCAGGAAAACCTGGCCAAAAAGGATTGCTTACTTTGCAGAGTTTTTAAAATATTATTTCAATTTCAGTGCATGTTGTCTATTGGCCCAGACAGTTTTTGTGCGCAAAGAATATTTTAGATACTTAAAGTTTCTCGCATCCCGCTGTTTCCACAACGCCCGGTATCGATGGGTTTGCGGTTTAAAGCCAGAAAATAGTTCATGCACCTCGAAAGCAGTTTGGACAGAAATATTACACTTTCAGCTGGTGCGTACATTCTTACATGTAATCTCAATGCCACTATAGCACGCGTTTAGGAAAGAAAGGGCACGGTGTCCATGTTTAAACACCTCATCCATAAAGTCAGGCTTCGATACATAATACTTGCCGAACACAGCCAAAGTCGCTCATCCTGTATATAGTAGGACATAATCATAGCTTCAATTTCACTTTGTTACTAACTTGGCTTGCATCACGCGTGGAAGAGCTGGCAGTGCGGTAGCAACCGCTTGGCCCGGCCAGCTGCGTGTAAACCACACTTCCCTGGTCCTTAACCTTGAGAGCGAAGAGCCACTTAAGAACTGAGAAGGAATGAAGTACGGGCACAAAAATTAAAAAACGTGTACGCATAGCCTCCGGAAAAATAACATCACTGGGCGCACTTCTGGAGGAGGTAGTTTAAGTGTATTTTCTTGCGTTAAACCACAAGTCTCTCAATGCTCGTACACGAGCCAATGTAAGCAGGCTAGTCCATGGTTCACTGCATACAAAACAAAGTTCTTGGTGAATTGAAAACACTAAAACTGGAAGAAAGAAAAAATATATATATATATATATATATATATATATATATATATATACACACACACACACACACACACACACACACACACGGACAAAATTGTTGGTACCCCTCTGTTAATGAAAGAAAAACCCACAATGATCACCGAAATAACTGACAAAAGTACTAATAAATAAAAATTTACTGAAAATTAACCAATGAAAATCAGACATTGCTTTTGAATTATGGTTCAACAGAATCATTTTAAAAACAAACTAATGAAACAGGCCTGGACAAAAATGATGGTACCCTTAACTTAATATTTTGTTGCACAACCTTTTGAGGCAATCACTGCAATCAAACGATTTCTGTAACTGTCAAGCAGACTTCTGCACCTGTCAACAGGTATTTTGGCCCACTCCTCGTGAGCAAACTGCTCCAGTTGTCTCAGGTTTGAAGGGTGCCTTCTCCAGATGTTTCAGCTCCTTCCACAGATGTTCAATAGGATTTAGATCAGGGCTCATAGAAGGCCACTTCAGAATAGTCCAATGTTTTGCTCTTAGCCATTCTTGGGTGTTTTTAGCTGTGTGTTTTGGGTCATTATCCTGTTGGAAGACCCATGACCTGCGACTGAGACCAAGCTTTCTGACACTAGGCAGCACATTTCTCTCCAGAATGCTTTGATAGTCTGCACAGATTCAAGACACCCTGTGCCAGATGCAGCAAAGCAGCCCCAGAACATAAACGAAGCCTCCTCAATGTTTCACAGTAGGGACAGTGTTCTTTTCTTGGTATGCTTCATTTTTGCGTCTGTGAACATAGTTGATGTGCCTTGCCAAAAAGCTCCAGTTTTGTCTCATCTGTCCAAAGGACATTCTCCCAGAAGCTTTGTGGCTTGTCAATATGCATTTTGGCAAATTCCAGTCTCGCTTTTTTATGATTTGCTTTCAACAGTGGTGTCCTCCTTGGTCGTCTCCCATGAAGTCCACTTTGGCTCAAACAACGACAGATGGTGCGATCTGACACTGATGTACCTTGACCTTGGAGTTCAACTTTAATTTCTTTGGAGGTTGTTCTGGGCTCTTTGGTTACTATTCGTATTATCCGTCTCGTCAATTTGTCATCAATTTTCCTCTTGCGGCCATGTCCAGGGAGGTTGGTCCCGTCCCTGACAGTCCTGTGTACCTTAAACTTCTGAATAATATGTGCAACTGTAGTCACAGGAACATCAAGCTGCTTGGAGATGGTCTTATAGCCTTTACCTTTAACATGCTTGTATATAATTTTCTTTCTAATCTCCTCAGACAACTCTCTCCTTCGCTTTCTGTGGTCCATGTTCAGTGTGGTACACACCATGTCACCAAACAGCACTGACTACTTGTCACCCTTTAAATAGGCAGACTGACTGATTACAAGTTTGAAGACACCTATGATGCTAATTAGAGGACACACCTTAGTTTAACATGACCTATGGTCAAATTATTTTCAATCTTTTCTAGGGGTACCATCATTTTGTCCAGGCCTGTTTCATTAGTTTGTTTTTTAAAATGATTCTGTTGAACCACAATTCAAAAGCAATGTCTGATTTTCATTGGTTAATTTTCAGTACATTTTTATTCATTATTACTTTTGTCAGTTTCAAGTTATTTCAGTGACCATTGTGGGTTTTTCTTTCATTAACAGAGGGGTACCAACAATTTTGTCCATGTGTGTGTGTGTGTGTGTGTGTATATATATATATATATATATTCATTTATAATTCCAGAAAATTAACTATCCTTTTAAAGGCACCCTGCCTCCAGCACCAATTCTGTTCCACCTTAAAGAGTTGCATGAAGGCCGTCGCCAGAAGGTTCAGACCGGGGCATATCCACAGGAACAGGAAAAGGAGAAACAATGAGGGAAATTATAATGCGGTTTGATTAATCAGGTTCCTGCTGTGTCGATTACACCAGCCACAGCATCGAGCGAACACGGCAACCTGCATCTCCTCCACCTGTCCGTCACCCGAGCTCCTAGCCAACGCACACACCAATGATGTCATGTCAAGTTGAGCCAGAGCATGGAGGATAGCTGACCGAATAACCAATTTGTCTTAAAATACAGTAAAGCCTGTGTGAAGCCATGGAGATACGTTCCAGTCGGGTCCGTGTTGTAATTGCACTGCTGTTTGCAGCCTCGCGGATTTTCTGCCTATTCTTCACAACCTCTGTTCTGCATCCAGGGTGTGTTTGTGCAGCTGCTGGGATCCCACTGGAGCGTCTGGCTGGTGTTGAAACGCGGAGTGTTTGACTGAGGCAGTCCCCCACCGGCGCCCAGTCCGCCTCCTCTAATTAAAAGCTGCGGTTTTATTTCTGGAGAACCGCCGGGAGATTCATGGGAACATACAAACATAAGCTTCTTGCAGCTAACCTCTGACCTACGAAGCCAATTTGCGGTTGTTCCTTCCAAGTATTAAACCGCTGCGTGCAGCACGGCGAGGTTTTCCCTCCCCGCCGTTCTGAGACGGTGGATCTCGCACTGCGGGCACCAGGAAGTTCAGACGCAGCACACAAACAATGGGGGGGTTCCTGCCGGCCATTACAGTGCAAAATACGTATTATTCCACGTTGTCACGGGACAAAACAATAAAAGGGATACGGTTGATGAAATAATGCTTCCTGCTTTTATCTTATGACGGTGTCCATTCTGGGGCATAAGGAGGGCGAGGTGTGCCACTTCCTGAGAGCCCGGGCCTCCGTGGCGGGGTACAGGCAAGGGACACGAGACAGAGGAACCGGGGGGGCCCGTGGCAAAAGGGCCAGTCAGCCGAGCCGAAACCCAGCCCGTCTCCGGCCCCGACAACCCATTCGTCTGACGCCCGGCTTCGGGACGAGTGACATCACCCCGCGGGCCTTCGGCCTATTAGAGAGAGCCCACTCCCCTGCGCCCAGCAGCGCCGCGACCACTCGGGAGCTCCTCTCTCCGCACTACCGCTCATCCCGAAAGCGAAGTTTCCTCATGTGTTCTTAACCCGCTCCGCGGCCCAGAGCCAGAGACCCGGAGACCAAGGGGGGCCTGACTGTTCCATCAAGGTACACGCCTGGCTTAGCGCAGCCCCCCGGACGCAGAACATCGCCTTCAGCCAGATATAACATTCAAACCTGTTACAGCACCTGTGCTCCTGCCCTTCTGCTACGCCCGGGCACAAATCCTCTACGCTCACAGCGCAGGTGTGCGAAGAAAGTTAAGATGGTGTGGCATTGGCACGTCTAGCGCGGAGGTAATGTTAGACTTCACAATGAGAGGGTATTTAGCCTGCAGGTAAAACACTTATTTAGGGCTCTTGGGTATCATCCTTGGGCGCAGTGATCCAGACTAATATCCCGACCCTGATGGTGCTTTGTGCTGATGGCAGCGCAGGGACGTGATGCACCACTGATCACAGCACTGGCTGGAGTGGGAGGGAGTCTCGCCTACAGTTAGTCTGCATTCATTACATTACATTATTGGCATTTGGCAGACGCTCTTATCCAGAGCGACGTACAGTTGATAAGATTAAGCAGGAGACAATCCTCCCCTGAAGCAATGCAGGGTTAAGGGCCCAACAGCTGTGCGGATTTTATTGTGGCTACACCGGGATTAGAACCACCGACCTTGCGTGTCCCAGTCATTTACCTTAACCATTACGCTACAGGCCGCCCGCATTTAGATTAACAGACCTGGATGAATGTAGTGACTGAGCAGTGTTTCCCCCGCCCCTCCTTTCTGATATCCCTATCCTTGTGTAACCCCCTTTGCACTTATGACGACTATGTTGAGAACAGCATTTCATGTGTATTTTCCTAGTTCTGGATGTGATGCTTTGACTTATGGTAGAACCTATGCACTTGTAAATCGCTTTGGATTAAAAGCGTCTGCCAAATGACAAAAATGTAAATGTAAATGTTTCTCAACTCCAGTCCTCGGGACCCACCTTCCAGAAGTTTTTTTTTTTTTGTAGTAACCAGGAACTCACACACCTGATTTAATAACTGAACGATTGAAACCACCCAAAAAATGTTGTTAAATCAGGAGTTCCTGGTTACAACAGAAACTTTCTGGCAAGTGGGTCCTGAGGAGCACTGCTGTGGTGAATTCCCCTTCAACGAGTCATTTCCTCAAGCCTGACGAAAACAAATTTGACGTCAGAGCTTGATGTGAAAAGGAGATATGAATGCTGGCGTTTGCAACGCAGTGACTTTTTGGATAGGTGCTGTAAATTCGTTTGGATTGAGTGCTCATCAAATGCTCCCGTTAAAAGCAAAAAATATAGACTTTTTCACTTCAAATACAACATTCAGAGGAGCAATTGTTTCCCCCTTTTCAATAGCTTGGATTAACCACATAGTCCTTGAGCATGTAACATTGTGTTAAGTGGATCTATACCTACGACTAGTAAATTAGCTAGCAAAAATGAAATGCATCCTCACTTAAAACACTGGCTAGCTAGCTAGTATTGCTTCCTGGATAGGCATCACAGCAAAGCATTGCAACCGTTCCATTACCTGTGTTTTCATTTAATATGCCTCACTAAGGAGATTTTATTTGGGGGTACACCCAGCTTGTAGCCGAACTAGGGGGATAAAGTGTTTCACTTCTCATGTTAACACACTTCCATTCTGCCAATGCACTGGCAAAGCCTAACTATTGCAAAAGAACTTCATTAGCACTGGTTAGGTGCGGCGTGTCTCCATAATGTACAGTATATAGCATGTCCTAATAACCTATACGACACCAGTCGATTGTGTTCGGTGGGCAGATGGGAACAACCTAGCATGCAATCTCTGCCTAATGAAAAATAAAGACAGTTGTAACTTGGGAGAATGAAGCACATCTATACCTGGCTGGTAAGAACAGCCCCGGGAGGACAATAAGCGGGATTCCTAGGTGTGACAGTAATAGTAAAATCTTTCGAGGACATAAATTCCCTGGAAATTACACGGTGATTATGTTTTCTGAGCGTGAAGTTTCTTTACGACTAGGAATGTGCAGTACAGTCGACTCGCAGCTTATGAGCACTAGCAATGGACCTACTCTAGGGCCATTCGCTGTATGCGTGTAGGTATGTTGGGAGTAACATGGAGTCCTTATTCACATGCGTAGTCCGTTTCTGTTCTTTATTAGCCGCATAGCAGCGGAACCCCCACCCCCACACCGCCACGCGGAGCGGAATAGATGGGTTTTGTCGAGGTATGAATGTAAAGATTCGCTTCCAGGCCAGCGGTACAATGCCTAGCATTGTGCGTTTCCATCCGAACGCGAGCGCAATCGGATTTACAAACCCTCATGCGAGCGATAGGGGCCTGCCCGCTGGCTGCCTGAGGTTTGCCTGCCATATCGGGTTACCCCGCGCCAGCCCTCATCTGCACCGTTGACATTAGCAGTCTGCGGTGGAGGGACTGCATCTGGCAGGGCCTCTCTCTGTGGGGAGCACTCTGCACAGGGCCGTACCCAGATTCACTTGGAAGCGGGAACCTCCGCCTTATTAAAATTAAACATTACGCCGTTCCTTGCTTAACTTGGAGAACACCCAACGCAAGGAAAGAAAATAATTTTCTCCTAACTGTCTTTTTGAATTGCCATTTTGCATATTACACAGCGCTAGCATAATAGGCCGCATTTAAACCGGTTATATTTCCAGGGTAACTGGAGAGCTTAACAAAATAAAAATGACACTTAAATTATTATTAATTCTTTTTAAAGTATACCAATTTAGGACAGCAGTTGAAAGTTTTCCCAAAATAAGAGCACAAAGAAAATTCAGTTCATGACTGACCCCCTTTTGCTAGGAAAGACTCCGCTCACTTCTTCATGGCGGACTGAGAGTAATTTCTCTTAATGATGTCGGCGTAGTCTCTCCCTGAGCGGTACATGGTACGTGTCAGCTGCGGATGTGCAAAGTCCACGTGAAACAGGCCAAACCGAACGCTGAATCCATCAGCCCACTCGAAATTATCCATCAGGGACCAGGCAAAATAGCCCCTGACACTGACTCCATCTTCACGGACAGCTGGAAAAAAATGGACAATAAGGTTATTAATATCCTTGTGACAGCTCAGCTATGGAAACCCTTCGGGACCTGACCTGTTCTGAATCCCAACTCCCATCACCTCCACTCTACATGCCTCCACATAATCAATATGCCTTTGGCCTGACAGTGATGCTACTCTCTTATAACTAGACTGTCATTAAAATCAGGGTATGAAAGCATGCAGGATCCTTTACCGTTAAAGGTACAACAGGTCATTTCGGACTTCTAACGGTCAAGAGAGGAATTGCAGCAACAAACACGCTCAAACCAAAACACTGTTTATCACACCCCTTTTCTGTGAACGGGCTGACATTGAAACGCCATTGGCTGTGGCAATTAGAACCAATGTTCAACCAATGAGCTTGAATTATTGTACTGCTATACAATTTCTTGGTACAGCTTGCCGGCCTGTCAACTGTATATTTTGAAACATATACTTCTAACAATGTTTTAACACAAAAATCGTACCTATTGTACGTTTAATGCTTACCTCTGGAAGCACATTGATGTTATATGCATTCAACACTATATGAATAACTCCAGTATGTATAAGCAAACATATTCCTACATCAACCACTAGGGGCACCCTTCCACAGCATGGTACCTTTAGAGACCTCCAGGAGGGTGTCCTGGTAGAACTGACCACGCTGAGAGTCTTCCAGGTCAACCGCCCCAACCTGAGCAAAGCCATTCTCTGTGATATAGATGGCAGGCTCTTGGCAGGTGTCCTACAGGAACAACAGGCGTTCAGTTGACCATCCTCACACGGTTCGAGGCAATAAATATGTATTAGGCTGCCATGAACTCGAGGGGGAAGCCGTTTAAAGTAACTTGATACTACAGCACTCACTTGGGCCTTCGGGTTCTGACTGCTGCCAATGACTCTGCTGCTCTGCGTGAACTGGCAAGCCAGCGCCACAGGAAATTGAGTGTTTTCAGACAAAATAGTCTACCAATGTTTTTTAATGTGGAAACTATGAAAAGACTGCACATCTGTTTCGGAGCGTGCACAGATACTTTTCATATCAATAACAGAGCGCTTACCGGGGCATCAATCACGCCTCACGTTTTCCCCCCTTTACCTTTATGTACTTCAGCAACTTGCGCAAGCCGTCGGGAACGACAGCCAGCCAGGGGACCCCGCACACGGGCCAGGACGGGTCCAGCACGTCCTCCGCCTCTCGGTCGCCCTTAAAGCTCAGAGTCCCGGGGGGAGAGCTCACAGCTCTCACCCGGCGGGACGTGTAGTAGTTCAGAGCAAAAAAGTCTGCGGTGCCCAGAACCCGTGGCTCCGTGTCCACGAAAACTGGCAGCCTGTCCCTCGGGAAGCCTTGCGCTAGGTTCCTGGCCTCTATCTGGGACCTCATGGTGGCTGGATAGTCTCCAGTCATGAAGACAGGGCTGGCGAACCAGCCTAACGTGAAGGCCATGTATCTCTCCGTGGCAGCCACGTCCTGAGGGCTGCGTGGATCGAGAGGCTCTGCCCAGTCGCCGTTGAGCGCCAGGGACACTAATCCCTCCTGCTCGGGCCTGAAGAGGGCGTCGTAGGCGTGCCAGGCCCTGGCGTGCGCACGCAGCATGTTGTGCCCCGCGCGGTACGCGGAGACGCCCGGGTCCCTGACGCCGGGGGCGAAGAGACCGTCCTCGTGGCCCAGCTTGGCGCAGACGTACGGCTCGTTCAGAGTGAGCCACAGCCTCACCCGGTCCCCGAAGGTCCGGAAGCAGAGCACCGCGTAGGCCTCAAACGCGTCCGCCACGCCCGCCCACGTCCACCCGCCCCGGTCCTGCAGCGCTTGCGGCAGGTCGAAATGATACAGGGTGACCACGGGCGTGACGTTGCCGGCTAGCAAATCGTTTATCACTTTGTTATAGTAATTCACACCTATTGGTTAAAAAAAGAAAAAAAGGGGAGACGTATTCAAATTACCAGTCAATTTTCCGACCACCTTTTGAGTTTAAAATGTAAAAAAATGATAATAATTATGAGACTGTGATATCACAAGTCTGAAAATAAGACAAGACTGCTGATAAGGCCAAGTAGTCGATTTGTTGCAAGTGTCATGCAAAGACAAGCCCTGAAGGCCGTCTGATAACTATATCATTTCTATTAAAGGATAACAATTTGAGTTACTCTTGAGTTTCTGTGAACAAGCAATTCCACAAAAATTACACGGCATCCTAAAATGGAGCAGCCTCATTTAAACAGAAGATGATGGTACAAATGAGACAATATTGTAGGGAATGTTTGACATGAGGAACTGTTGGCTTGTGAGGGTCGAAGACAAATTTGAGGGTGATCCTGTCAATCGATGAAGCAGTTACAATAGGACTGTATTTACACCTGGATTTAGGCCATTACCATATGGCAATTAAACACAATTGTGCATCAGTGATTATACGGGATTTTGGGTTCCATTTTGATCTATGCTTCTTTATCAAACTGTGTTTATATTAGAAGTGAGCAGCTGCAATGACTGGTCCAAGTGACATTCCCTTAATCCCTCATCCTGACCTTTTTCAGATTTTGTTGACAGCGGCAATCATCTGTCAGACCCTGCAACAGGTGTAACACATTGTGACTAGTATGACTGTTTCATAAAGTATGCTCCACAAATGGGTACGACAACCAACAACAGGTTTGTTCGCTAGCCAACAAAAGAAACAGTTTCAAGCTATGGAAAATGTGTGAATGAGCGAGTTAGAACTACAACTGGTAACGGTGTAATTTGAGAGCTGAAGGGGCCCCAAGGGCTGATAGCCAAAAGTATGTGGAAAAACAGCAAGCTGAACTACACTCAGTGAGCACTTTATTAGGTATTTTAGATTTTAGTATTTTTCTGACTTCTACCGCCGAGTTATGATGCGTTGTGTGTCCAGAGATGCTCTTCTGCATACCGCTGTTGTAATGTGTGGTTATTTGCATTACTGTCACCTTCCCGTCAGCTTTGACCAGTCTGGCCCTTCTCCTCTGACCTCTCTCATTAACAAGGCGTTTCTGCGGTGTCTGCAGAGCTGCTTTTTTTGTTAGTTTTTTTGCATCATTGTTTGCAAACTCTAGAGACTAGTATGTGTGAAAATCCCAGGAGATCAGCAGTTTCTGCCACCAACAATCATTCAACGGTCAAAGTCACTTAGATCAAATTTTTTCCCCCATTCTGATGGTTGATGTGAACATTAACTGAAGCTCCTGACCCGCATCTGCATGACTGTATGCATTCCACTGCTGCCACACAACCAGTTCATTAGATAATCACATGAATAAGCAGGTGTAATAAAGTAAAAACGTTCGTAATTAAGTGCTCGGTGAGTGTATATGCCTCTCCCCTTTACATATAGATATGCATTTTCTTACCTGTTAGAATGCAGCACGTAAAACACTCTTAGTAAAGCCCTGCTGGACCACATAGTTACAGTCGATATTATATCACCATCAGCTACAGCAGCGTTACTGAAGGCAGGAGTACCTTTCTGGTTGACGTGTCTTGTGGTCCCATCAGGCAGCAGGCGGGACCAGGACAGTGACATACGGTAGTGTGTCAGACCCAGCTGCTTTATACAGCGCAGGTCCTCCTCCCAGAGCGTGTAGCTGTTACAGGCCACGTCTCCGCTTTGGTCTTCAAACACCATGCCCTTCCCATGGCTAAAAGTGTCCCAAATGCTCAGACCCTTATCATCTGCATTCCACCCGCCTAGAAAGAGACAATAAACACGGCCGTTATAACCATTCACGTGCACAGATTGACACCGACATACGCTGAAGCATATGCCCCCTCCTCCCCTGAGACATCAAAACTTTTGGCCCTTATAAATGATCGATGCACCCCCTCTCCCCCTCCTGCCGCAAAAGCAAGCTACCCCCCAAGCAACCCCACAGCTCAATATTAGTATATTCCCTCCAAAAAGTATGTCCACCGCACTGGTTACAACGTACAATTCAAACTACAATTCTATTCACCCAAAGAAATAGGCAGTGACGTTTGTGGGAAAGTAAAGCCTTTGCGTGAACCTTAGGTTGATTTATGAGAGACGCTACATGATCATTGGCAGCCTTGTTGAGCCCACGAAAGCTGCAGCTTGTTAACTTTATCCTTTAACAGCCACATTATACTGCATAATATAATGTTGGGCTTCCTTCCCAGAGATCAAATTACAATAGGCACGGAGGACTCGAATGATGGATATTTTATAATACAAATAAATGCATTGTTTAGTAACACATACCCTCTATCTGATAAGCAGAAGTTGCAGCTCCCCAAGCAAAGTCATGTGGAAAGACGTTTTCTCGTTTATCACAGATAGACATGCTCTCGTTAAGTAAGCTATCCCACGTTTTAGCTAGCAAAATAGCTAGTACATCAAAACGACATACTTTCTTTTCCTGTTACCAATGGTTTGTGAACGTATACACCCGTTTACTATTCATACGCCGTACCATTTAGCAAGTTGCTTTTCTCAATAGACAGCTAACTGCATTAACTTTCCATGCAGCATGAGCGAAAAGTAGCGCAGCAGTTTACGTCCCGTAACGTCACGTAGTTTACGTCTCTACGTATGGCACGCATGTAGATTACGTTGCTCACAATTCTGCCAATTACAATTACATTTTATTTCAGAGTGGTTCCTATATGCGTTAAACTCTTTAAATGACACATTTTAAACGGTCGATTATGTATATTTTGTATTTATATTTTACTAAATTTTAAAGTCGTAGATTAATAAACGTTCATGCTCATATTTTTACTCTCTGCCCAGAGAGTGTGATCTAACAAATGCGTAGCTTTGCTTGCTAATGCTATTGGTGATACTGCCGATGTACACTCATTGAGCACTTTATTAGGTATTTATTAGACTTGTCTTTTAGACTTATTGATCTTCCGCTGCTGTAGCCTATGGAGCTGGGGTCATGATATTCAATCATTTCCATTACAACTTAAGCAAACAATAGATCACCATCTCATAATCTATTTATATATGTAAACTGTATATGTAAATATGTAGTAAAGTAATGTGTAGTGCATTTAAACGATTTAATTCCTGGGTTTTCAACAGGGGTACTGTAAGGGGTCCTTGGCAAGAATTGATATGAATTCATGATATAGATTTGATAGCGATAGGTTTGGGGAAATATTTATGAAATCTTTTTTAATTATAACTCTTCTGACTTAGGTTTGGGCATCCCCTGGATGCCTTTGGGCTGGGGTGGGGGTCCCTGGATCAGAAAAGGTTGGAAACCCCTGATTTAACGGTTTCTTCTTGTGACCTACAGCTACTCCTGGCTGCCACAAGGAGAAGGTATATCTGTGCGTATCATTCACACTGTATTTCTGTCAGGCAGCTTGTCTATGCTTTATTGAACATAAAATGCATTTTATTTCACCCAAGGGCAGTATTATATGGGGTTATTGTGCTGAAACTTTCACACAGACATAACCCGAGATGTTTGTGTCTTCCCAATCGCTTGATTCATGGTGGCAATGTTTGCCCTACTCTCTGTTTCATTATCTTATGTGAACATTGCACTCTTCTCACCCTGTGCTGTCATTTCTCACAGGAAGGCATATCTTTATGTTGTCTAAAGGTAAGGCAATATGAAGGTGGATTGTGAAATAAGTTCATGAGATAGTCCAGGTCATATAATGGCATACATGAAACCAAATGTATATTTTTTTTGCATATTGATAACGGAAATATTGAATTTTAAAATTGTAAAATGAATAATGTGTTGTACTGATACAAATTACCCGTATCAAACACTAGGGAGCAACTTAGAGGGAAAATGTTTATTTCATACGGTCATTTTATAAAACATTTCCTGTTCCATATTTTGGGCGATGGGGATGTCATATTTTTGGAAGGCCTGTAGCATAGTGGTTAAGGTACATGACTCGGACCTGCAAGGTCAGTGGTTCGATCCCCGGTGTAGCCACAAAAAGATCCGCACAGCCGTTGGGCCCTTGAGCAAGGCCTTTAACCCTGGGGAGGATTGTCTCCTGCTTAGTCTAATCAACTGTACATCACGCTGGGTAAGAGCGTCTGCCAAACACCATTAATGTAATGTAAAAAGGTAATGTCAAGAAGCACTGTTGTCTGTATGCTGCCGGCCCTCCTTCAGCTCCAGTCAAAGCTCTCAGAAAGAAGAGCCTGAAAACAAATTAAGACTAATGGAAGTGAAAGCCGCGTGGCCCCAGGACAGAAGAGGACCCTGTATTCCACACGAATGTACTGTGGGGCTGATGCTGTAGTTTCTAATGTGAAGGCCCTTAATTGCACTCATCATAACAAAGATGAAAAGAATGACAGGCCCCAGGCAACCTGAGCCTTATTTCTTTTTTTTTTATTATTAGTCCCTTCACATGGTCATCTCATAAGGAAAAAGCAGGACTAGCAGTGAATGAGCTCCTGGTGAATGTGAGTACTGTCCATGGGCTTTTAAAAAAAAAAAACATTAACAGACAATACAGGAGGAGCTCGACTTTTATAGGAGGAAACATTTTATTTCAAGCTTGCAAAAGGGGTTTTCGTCTATGAGTTAGAGCACCTAAGATATTTTCACAAGGAACATTTTTAGAGTCAAAATGGTGCCTCCCATGGGCTACAGCAATACTTTTGTAGGTGCCACAGCTCTGTAGTGATACCCACAATGTTTACGAATGTAACTCTAAATTATTCACATTGAGAACATATCTATTTAGCTAAAACACTAAACAAACCGTGCAAAACCTTGAGACTCCTCTCTCGGATGAGGGAACACTGTCTTTTGAAAAATTCCTTGAAGGTTTGTGAACACATTTTCTTGTATTCTAGTTTGAGTCAGTACTGTAAGCAAAAATAAATGTTGAGTTGTGGGAGATGGGGAATGTATACAATCACTAGAACGTCTGTGGACCCGCATGTTGTGTCTACGTGTTGTGGAAAACCTGTCCATCAGCAGGCTTCCATTACACTTTAAATTGTGCGTTATACATGTTGAGAGATTGCAGAGAGAAATGCTAAGAGTTTTATTTCCTCTCCTTGTTTCCATGGCTCGTGGCATATCCCGACATAACATCATTGTTCGAGCAGTTCATTTGAAGTTACCAACGTGATGTCATCATACTTATCATGTAAACAAATCACAAACCCATACTTTGAGGCAGAGGGATCAGCTTAGGAGAGCTTATCCTCTGTCAGGTTGAAACTTGGCGCAAGGACCCAAGAGCCGGCCGATGCCGTCTCTCTTTCAAGCCCGCACAGTGCTCTGCCTTTGAAGCTCAAACCATGAATGATTTATTTGACGGCCTGCAAACAAAAACGGGGCTGTGATCAACATCAGCACATCCCATCAAAATTCTCAAGTTACCTTAAGATTCTCCAGAGTAGGACATGCAAGCAGGATGACATGGGACCATAAATAACTCAGATAAATATCAGCAATACAAATGACAGGTATTGTTTTCAATGTACATTTCCTTCGTTGTTATACTTTACCTGTGTCACTCTGGCATAAACTAGCGAAACAGACTATTCAGGCAACATTATGTGAATATACACTCAGTGAGCACTTTATTAGGTAGACCTGTACACTAGCTTGTTAATGCAAATATTTAATATATGGCAATCGTGTGGCAACAAATAAATGCATAAAAGCATGCAGACATGGTCAAGAGGTTCAGCTGTGTCTCAGACCCAATTTCATAATGGAAAAAAAAAGTGATCGATGTGACTTTGACCGTGGAATTATTGTTGGTGTCAGACAGGGTGGTTTGAGTATCTCAGAAACTGCTGGGATTTTCATACACAACAGTCTCTAGGGTTTGCATATAATGGTGTGAAAAACAATAAAACATCCAGTGAGCAGCAGTTCTGTGGGCAAAAACGCCTTGTTAATGAGAGAGGTCAGAGGAGAAGGGCCAGACTGGTCGAAGCTGACAGGAAGGTGACAGTAACACAAATAACCACACATTACAACAGTAGTATGCTGAAGGGCATCTCTAAACACACAACACATCAAACCTCTAAGTAGATAGGCTATAACAGCAGAAGACTTAATAAGTAAAAGAAATAGGTCTAATAAATACCTAATAAAGTGCTCGCTGAGTGTATTTTCAAGGACTGTGTGGCATAGATATAGTAGCACTAAACATAATCCTTGTCAGGCCCATACTGATGCCAAAATTTGTGAGGTATAGCATTTATAATGGTAATTCAGAGAGACAATTGAATGACCTCAGTAGATGGAAGAGGACTTGATGCAAGACAAGTGCTCTTGAGGGACATGGTTTCCAGTATTATGAAGGTACTGTATGTGTCGCTCAGCCTAAGTATGTCACTCCCATTTCACAGGAATGCTGCTTCAGGATGGAACATTTTTAAAAGGCAATAAAACACAGGTCTATTAAAAGAGCCGTTCCCATTTAAAAGCCTTATCTCAATGTGAAGCTGTTAACTCAGTTTTACTGTTCATAAGTACTGGGCTACTATCAACCAGTGAAGGAATGATTATTATTCACCATTTTGTTTGGCTGTTTCCTATGACTGCTCATTCCATCATGAGTCAAAGGTCATAACAATGTGTTTTATTCATTATGCACACTCAACGCAATTCAACAGGCCCAGTATCTGTCAGTATTGTTTGTTGGGGATGGACTAGTTAACTTGGCTGCGTTAGTGGAATACCAACCAATCACTCACACAATCGGCCTTTCTTTTAATGAGAAACACTACGAAACTGTTTTTATTTATGACAAACATGATATTTTTAACACATTACCAAAGCGACCAAAGGGTCACCCTGCGTGTATCCTGTTTGGAATTCCCCGAAGATACACATAACCACGTCCAGTCACCAGTTATCACAATGAACCCCAACAGACTCCTTTGTCTGGTTCTGTGGTGAACCAGACACTTCTCTTTTGCGGCAGGATTTTGCTGTATATCAGCAAACATGGCTTTTGGAAGATGTCAATACTTACTCTGAGCTTGGTGGACAATAAAGCAATACCACATTTCATTTAGACACATAATTATCTATTTCTTTTTGTATGTGTAAATTGCAAGATAAACTTAATTAATGATCTACTGCAGATGGTTTCCCAGTGTGCTCAAACATATTTTTTTCCAAAACAAAGATGGATGCATAATTTGGCGATTCCTTGTTTTTGTGTTTTTGACCTCTTTGTGCGCAATTTCAATAATCTCTTTCTAAAAATCACTGAGACACATTTTATGGGCAATCTTTTTTATTTAAAGATTAAGTATTAATTATACATTAAAATTGGAGAATACAACGATTTCCAACAGATGACCACTATTTTGCCAGCTGTGATAATAGGAAACAATTGGTATGAATTATTAAATGAATATTAAATATTAAAACCCTGAATTGCAGTGATGGTTAAATCGGCATAAGCTTCAGTACTTTCTTCATAAAGAAAAGTGGCGATTAAAATATACCCATTGACTGTAAAACGATTACAGTTGGATGTACAACGTAACATGAAACTTTCATGGGAGGTTGTACGCAAAAAGGACAGACCTGTGATGACGTCAGGGGGTGGAATTTCAACATGGAGCCCGGGGCACGTCTGTGAGAGTGGAGTTCCCAATGGATAGCTTAAGAATAACTGCAAGGACTGAATCGAGGAGTCGCTAACGCAGGAGAAAGTACAAAACCTGAATGTTGTTGCCAACTTTTACGGCATTAAATGTACGACCTGTTTATAATTTTAACTATAATACCAAACTTCAAAGGATCGTTATAAATGAGAAAGAAGTTTATGCGTTTTGTTTGCTTACTTTGCTAGGAATTGTTTTTGCTTGACGTCGTTTAAGATTTAGCTCGCTCGCTACTTCTGTGAAAAGTTAAGTTAAAGTAGGCGAACTTTAAGTTATTCATCAGCCTGTTGAAAACGGATTTTTCTTCACCGTATACCTAAGCTAAACACTGGGCCGTAACGAGTGGATTGTGGTGTTTGTTCAATGGATGAACTCTGCAACCAGAAAGTTTTCTGTCGACTGGGGCTTGATCAGATTTTCTGAAGTTACAGTCTTCGCGTGGAATGACTGCAGCTGTCTCCTCGTGAAAAGGAAAGCAAGATCCCGACTTCGCTTCACTCACTTGGCAACAAAGGAAATGTAACTGGAGTTAAAACTGCATGTTGTGTTGTGTAACCATTGTCGCTCCGACAAGAATAAATGCTACACTTTTTCTACACCCGTGACATAGTGAGAGCTACAACGAGATGCATTGGTAACGTTAGCTGAATCCAACCGTTCGGCAAACAAAGAGGATGTCGAGACGGTCTGTCGGTTTGATTGACGCCGACCACATACAACCAAATCCATGCAAAAAATGGAGAGAAATGCTACAGTGCGGAGGACGATGTGGTTGCGACATTACTGAAACATTTTTCTGAAACATTGGTTTTATTTGAACTGGATTATCGTGGACCACCAGGCCGTTTTTAAAAATACACCACCTGAAACATTTTGCGTGCATTCATCTTGTTTGGATTTACAGTTACCCCCTCTTATGTGCGCGGTTTTATTTCTAATATTCATTAGAGATGAGGGTCCACATTGCAGACGTCTTGCGAGTCATTGCATTTTTGTTTTTGACGAGCGATGGCCTGACAATATCTTCTGATTGTAAAACATCTGAAGAACGTCAAAGAAACACTGGGAAAGGTTCCTCTCCCGCAGCGACGTTGGAGAGGGTGGTGTGCAGCAATATGGACCTCGATCAGGTGCTGCCTTCAGATTCGTTTACCAACAGGACAGTGACCCTGTAAGTAAAAGAAAGAAACGGCGATGCTACGTTTACTATGTCCTGAACGTTTCCTTTCCAGCATCCCATGGTGACAAAATGCATCGTACATGCAAAATACAGGTCGTCACACAAACACAGAAAAAACGACTCCTTATTTATACAAATATGAATTATCTAGATTGCCCCTATAGTCAGCGATTTGATGCATTTGACCTGTTTGACCCTTCACATTAGGCTACTGGCGAAAAGGAAAGTTCAGATTGCACAGGAACTCGGCTATTGTCCCGTAACTAAGACTACCAAATATTATCGAGTATTTTGACTGGCCTTGAAGACGGTAGGCTGCGTGTTATTTGTGCGTTAACGTTGTAATGTGCAACTTTGTCACGAGTAATGAACCTAGATTGTCTGTAGTCTGTAAATTGTCAGCTGCCATCTGCTGCTGACATCACTTCATTGTGCTTCATTGAATCTCTTCAGTTTGTGTATTCTGTCTAATAATGACAACTGCCACATTTCTACACAACAAAATGACCACTCTGAGCTCTCTGACATGGGTAGAAAAAAAAATAGACCGACTGCCTCTCGACACCCAGGCAGTGCTCTCTAAACTAGAGTATCGCCTATGGGGCCCCACTGAGTGTTTGTTCATCTGGGCTCTTATTCTGGACCCCCTTTACTAGTATGTGGTTGCTGTTACAATGCTTTTCTTCACTATACAAGTGCCGCAGGGCTGACGGAGATGCATCCTGTTTAGTGCACCAAAAGTCTGTGTTTTTTGCTGGGTTAGTGTTCTTGTGCACAGATGATTTCTGTAAATCACTGCAGCTGCTTGCATGCCTAATTAAGCATGTCTGTTTAAACTGGCCAAAGTAGTTTTGTGACAAGAATACAAGACACTCTCTTTCTCCGGGTATGAATGAGTAACCATTGAGTGTTTGAAGTTTGAAGTTTACTGATCACGACATTAACTGAGTAAAGTTTTGTCGTAGAGGTTAGGACATGTATGAGAAGCTATTGTGTGAAGTTTACTGGTCATGGCATTGACTGAGTAAAGCTTTGTAGTAGAGGTTTGGGTATGAATGAGAAACTATTGAGTGAAGTTTACTGATCACAACATTAACTGAGTAAGGTTTTGTAGTTGAGGTTTCTTCAGCTCTGTGGTACTCGGGTAGGTAGGTGCAAACGGAGTTAACTGCTGAGATGAACAAATGGGCAAAAAAACTAAAGGTGAGAATTAGTCTTGCTTGTGGGTGCTAATTATAATTTAGTATCCAAGTCTTTTTAAAAAACGACACATAAAAAGTATTGTAGTCTCCTGTAATGGAGTGTCTCATTTGAATGCCTCATTTTAGATTTAAAGGAACTTTTTTTTTTTTTTTCACTGTTTACATTTGTTTCCTTTTAGCGGGCTGACAAACAAAAAAACCCACACATTTCCTAGGCCTAATCTGATATCCACTGTCGTGGGTGCTTTTTATTTTTGTAGATGCTTCTGAAGCATGCCTAGAAAGTTCTGTGTTTTGTATCAATTTAGTAGCTATTATGAGTGTCCTATTCCTCGGTAGTTCAAGGAAATGCTTCTATTCCCTGGATTCCTTGGAGGTAAGGAAAGAGGGTGCTATTGGTAGTTTTCAAAGTTGTTTAATACATAATACTTATCCCTGTGTTGTTGCCAGTGAGGTGAAATTGTAGTGTTTCTTAAGGAGGGTTCTCTCATGGGGCATGACAGTGACTGATGTTTTGTAGATGGCAGTGAAAATGGTGCCTTCCTCCAGAGACAACAGTGGGCCAACTTAACTTGTTTATTTGAAGGATGTCTTTCACATACTCGCTGGAGTAAAATACTCACAGCCCAGCGGCCCCTCTTCTCCGCCAGCTTTACCATACCCACGGCATGGACGAAAATAATTAGGTTTTGTTTGGAAATTATTCCACCTCCTTGTTGTTTTTTTGAATAGCTGTTTTGGGGGAGGGGTGGGTGTTGAGAAGGGGGGCTGAGAAATGGACTTGCTAATTCTGTCCAGACATGCAAGTGTAACAGAAAGGTCCGGCGTAGACCAGGGCTTGGGGTGTCTATTAACGGCCTGTAAAATGGGTGGCCTGCCCGTTTTGCGCTGGTTTGGGAGGTTTTACGAGCCTGCTCCAGTGTCCCGCGGAGGAGCGGTTAGGGCTGTCCGCTGGCTGCAGGGCTGGGCTCGCATGATCCCGGCCAGGTTCCCCGCTGCTCCTGTCAACCTCCCGCGACCCTGGAAATCAATCACTTCCCCTTCCCGGACACTGTAAATCTCCCTTTCTGTAGGCTACTTTGCGTCTTTGCTTGGACTTTCTGTGTAGCAACAGGGAACGCTTATTGCTAAGGAAAATGGAGGGTCAGCAAGAAGGAATGAACATGTCCTGTGCGGAATATTACTTGTGATGGATGGATTGTAGTTTCTGACACTCGAGTGAATAATGATATTTACAAATGCGTGACCCCCCCCCCCCCCCCCCACCCACGCGCCCTGTCTAAGTTAGTGAGATGGTATCGGCTTGAAATCACATTTGCGCTGAAACAAAAGCTGTGTTGTGCTGCACTGACCATGTGAATGGAATAGTTTTTTTGTTTTTCTTTTACCATACGGGCCATAGGGGAAAGTTGTCGGGTTTTTTTTCACTCAGTTTGACCTGAGTGTGGACTTCCGGAATGGGAAATGCGGGAACGTGGATGTCTGACGCTCAGCCTCACCTTGCCGCTGTGGAAAAATAAACTCCGTTCCCCTCGGTTTCTCTCAGGACCTCTGCTACTAGTCGACCGGGGCAATAGGTGACGGAAATGTTTATACTGCTTTTTGTGGGGGAGGAGGGGCAGGGGCCAGGAAGAGTGGTCCATTCTCTCCAAGCTTCTCAGCCCATCACACATTCCCAAAACCCCCCCCTCATTTCACACCCGTACTCTGCACCCAGGTCATAGCCTGCCTCTCGCCAGGCGGGATAAAACAATTGGCCCGTGTGAAACCTCCTGCTGGGGTCAGAGCTGTATTGACAGGGACTTCATTCCTGTTTCCGTCGGCACATAGCCGCCTTTCATGTGCGGGGCGGCCGGTGCGGCCCGGGCTTGTTTGAGCCCCGGTGTGAAGCTGTGAAAGACCCAGGTGGGGCCGGGGCTCGTACAGGGGCTCCACGGCGCTCCCGTGTTAGGAGCGTCTGCTCCTGATTGATGAGTTGATGATGCTAATTGCGATGCAGTAGCGTGCTCCTACATTTTTTATTTATTTATTTGTATGTCAACTTAAAAAGCCATGTGAGCTCCTTGGGGGAAAATCTGTTAGGGTGAGAAAGTGTTACGTATTACTGACCTACTGTTATATCCGTGGGGCTGTACTCAGCCGTAGGTCCATTTCGCAAAAATGTACAATGGAAAATAAACCAGTAAATATTTGACTAGGAAATAAATTTTATTTTATTTCTCTGTGTGATCAGTGCACAGATTGTATTCGGTAGTTCTACATCGTAAATCTGCTTATATGAGGTCTGCATTTTATGTGGTGATATAAAAATGTTTCATTCCTTTTCTCTGACGTGTCAGACACAAGTTAAATTGCGCTTCAGTAATAATCGGGTATATCGGTTTGCTCATGTTTTGCGGGGCAGGGGAATTGCTCTAGTGAAGTTCTACACGGCAGGAGATGTGCATGGCCTCAAGCGCATTCAAGTGCTAGCCATTCAATCTCGCATCTCTTTAACGTCCTACACTTACACTGATAAACAAAATCATGGTGACTCTACCGTGTATACATCTTGTGATGCATGTAGTCTGTATTTGTTACAGAATGATAAGTAATACATAGCACACAATAGCAGCTTTAGCAATATGACACCCCACTGCAAAATGTGTTGTGTGGACCATTAATGGATTTTAAGAAACTTGGACACACCTAGGATAATATAACTTTATTGACTATAACGTTAAATTAAATATCAGCACCTGAGCTATGCATTGCCTTTGGCAAGAAGAGTGTCAGCTGTCAAGTCTTTAGTCATGGGCTTCAATGAATGCAGGTTTTTTTTGTTTTTTTTCATAGGACCCCACCACTGTTACTGAGCGGACTTCATTCTGATGTTTCCCCGAAGTATTTCCACTAGTATTCCGCGTATTTTCCCTCCGTTCTGGAGAAGTTGTCATTCGGTGACTCAGTCGAAGACCAGCTCAGGAATCCACAGGCTGACTGACGGGCCCTGGCCCCGGCCGGCTCTGCTCAGGTTTCTCAGCGGGATGTGTTGAGCGTTAATGGGTTCCCTTCCCAGCAGCACCTGAGCAGTCCTGTCTGTAGATGCCCGTCTCCCACGGGCCGGAGAGCTGGGTTTGAAGAGGGAACCGTTTCCCGCTGCCTCCGCAGAGTAACTTTAATTTGATTGTACGTTCGAGCACTGTAAACCACCGCGATTCACTGCAGTGTAGAATCGGCGAGATGCCCAGGCGTTCCAACATGTTGAAAACTTTGGCCCGGTCCAACGCAGGCAGTTTTTTTTCCTTTTTTTCTTTTGGATAAAATAATTTCTTTTTGCTGCCATAAACCAGTTTAAACATTCCACTGGGGCAGCAGCCTAGTGTAGTGGTTGGAGAACTGTGCTTGTAATTAAGAGGTTGTGGGTTTGATTCTCACTGGAGCACTGTTGTTGTACCTTCTTGAGCAAGGTACTTGATGTGAAATTCTTCAGTAAGCTGTCGATCTGTCTTAATGGATTGCATGTGGTAAATATGTTACCTGTGTCACTGGATAAAACTCCTAAATGCTAGAATGGATTATTATTGTAATGTTGATGTGGAGTGTGGTGAAATATTTTGCTGCAAATTTATTTTTTGGAACCCTCTCCATGGAAGAAGCGTATCTGCACACACTTTGAGCCTTGTTGTTAAACCAGTGCATGTGGTCATGCCTGGCCTGTGAATAGCAAGTACAGATCTGCCTTACAGAGCTGAGCTTTCCTGTGTGTTTCTGTAAAAAAAACAAAACCGCCAGACTGTAGAGTGAACTAAGAAAGGAGGAGGGCTTCAGTGAATGGCATCTTTCTGTACTCTAAAGGATCAACGTTTCTGTCATTCATAAATGGATTACACCAGCTACAAGTCTGTGTTTGTAAGAGTTGTTCACTTGTTGTTGGATAGGCCATAGGTGGGGTATGTTCAACATGTACAGCTATAATGCATTTGATATGCACACCTTTAAACGCTTATTGTTGGGTGGTATAGGGGATCACTTCGCTCTGAAAACAGCTATGCCTTTCAGTGAATAGGCTGTCTAACTGGAATCGAAATACGATATGTGGAGACCTATGATTTCCGTAGAATGTCCAGGCACCATTTATGCCCTAGTGGAAACAGTACTCTATTCAAAGTCTTCTGCAACAACACAAGTGCTCCTATGTGAAACAAGGCGTTTCATAAAAAAACGGAAGTCTTAAGCACGATGATTTGACTTCCAAGTTTTCACTTTTGTGCTGCTTTATTAGAAGCTGTGAATGAATATTCCCTGGTTGGAATTCTCCCCTGTGTCAGGGCTTTGGCATGCGTCTGTCTGCCTACACCGGATTGCTTACCTAACCCTTGTGGGGCCACATTAAAGCCATATTAACATGTGTTAAGACGCATTCTCTTCTGTGAACAAAATGTCCTCTCCCAGAATATTGGATTGGCTATTCCACGCATGTATTCGCAACTTGATTTCAGGAGGAATTTTTGCACACACTACAGGTTGCAAGCCTTATTGGTCTTCTGCTGCTGTAGCCTATCCACTTGAAGGTTTGACACGTTGTGTGTTCAAAGATGCTCTTCTGCATGCCACTGTTGTAATGTGTGGTTATTTGCATTACTGTCACCTTCCTGTGAGCTTTGACCAGTCTGGCCCTTTTCCTCTGACCTCCCTCATTAACAAGGCATTTCTGTCCACCGAATTGCTGCTCACTGGATGTTTCAAATGTTTCAAATGTTTTTCACACCATTCTCTGCAAACTGTTGTGTGTGAAAATCCCAGGAGATCAGCAATTCCAAGCTTCTCAAACCACTCTGGCACCAACAATCATTCCACAGTCAAATTCCCTTTTCCCCCCCATTCTGATGGTTGATGTGAACATTAACTGAAGCTCCTAACCCGTTTCTGCATGATTTTATGCATTGCCCTGCTGATTAGATAATTATAAGGAGTGTAAGTAGGTGTACAGGTGTAGATGTTCCTAATAAAGTGTTCGTATGGCACGTTTTGCATCCAAAGACCAATTTAAACAGACTATGAATGGATTTGTTTTAATTTTTACCCAGTGTAAAATGGGTTGAATTAATTCATTTCACACACAGTGCTTCAATACCATACTGTCTACATTTATTCCGATATTAGATTTGGTTTTTGCTGAATACTGGAGAACCTGACGGTTAAATATTGATACTCAACTGTGTGCAACTTGGTGTGGAGCAGACCTGGGTCAATTATGTAATTGATTTGGATTCAAATACTTTTCTACTGAGCTTGTCTGGTGTATTGGAACCAATTAATTGCTCTGAAAAAGTGCAAATCTCACCATCTGGTCCACTTGGTTGGCTGAATTGCCCCAGGCAAGATTAGTTGAGCACAGAAAAGTATTTGAATCTAAAACAATTCTGTAGTTGACCTAGGTCTGCAGTGCATTCTGTGAAACTGCTCCCATCATGCTATTCAACTTTACACTAATCAGAACTACAGCCAGGAGGAACATGGTGACATACCTGTAAGATGCAGTTTGCTGTCAAACGTCATTGAAATAAGAGGCTTGTTAACACTGATGTCCAGCTGGGATTTGATCTTGGCCGACATTGAGACTGTAGTTCATATTTGTGGGCTGATGACGAGATTCACCAGAGCCTGAGGGAGAGTAGGCAAAAGGGAATAAAAAATGTTCCAGTCAATGTGAGTCACCGTTACTTTTATGTGCATTTCCTACGGTGTAATTAGACATTAGATCAAAAAGGTGTAATTGAGGCTCTAATGGTAACTTGGTGACATCAACTGCAATTTCCTTTCACCCGTACAGTACAAGTTAGTAACGTAGAACCTTAAAAATGCATCGGATCAATGAGTAGCATTAGCAGTAGCGTTAGCAGCAGGGAAATGGCGAACGGGGGGAATGAGAGTGCTGATTTGACTGTGAAAGGCTTGCTCACCGCCACGTTTGCATGTTGGGTTGTCCGCTATCATTTCAGAGCTCTGTTGGCCACAATGACTCCGGGGTGAGTCTGAAGGTGACGGCAGTCTCAGTTCAACGTTTGTCGGGTCGTCCTGCTATAAGGTAGGGAAACGGCCGTGGCGTTTTTCGCCCTGTCCTGTCGGGAGACGCCGCTCTTCTCCCACAGGTCCGGGCGCATTCCTTCCGGAAACGTGCCGTCCCGGGGGTTTATGGGTGGGCTCGTTTTGGGAGACGACTGCAATTTCAGCCATTAGGCAGGCTGCCGGTGACCCCCCCTTTGTCTGGGCCGAGGAATCCGCTCCACGCCGCTGAGGGGGGGGGGGCCGAAGGTTAGCCCAGCCGATTTTTTTTTTTTTTACGAGCTAACAGCAGCCACAAACCCGCTTCCTCCTTTGTTTTCAAAGCCAGGAGTCTGCATTTATCGAGTCTGCTTTTGTTTACAGGATCCGGCGCGGAGACGCGTCGACCGGAGAGCGTCCCTCTTCTGCGGCGGGAACGGGCAGTGAGGCCGGGGATGTGGCGGCCATTTGCAGCGTGTCCCCGTCCCTTATGAGAAATCTCTGCCCAGTCATTCTGTGGTGTCTTCTCAGACGGAACTCACCGGAAATTACCAGTTTTGAGTGGCCGATAAATCGTATTGTCAAGGACGATTGGATAGGAGGTAGCGTGCAGTCTATATGTCTGTGTCCTCTTATTGCATTAGCGTATGGGCTATAGCCTGCTGTCTCTGTTTAACTGCACCGAGCTTCACAAAACAATGGGATATTGTTATCGCATTGTATGTACCGCTGCTCAGAGTTTTAAAGTTAGAGGGCCAAATTAAATTTCCTCTAATTAGCGTCATTAGTCCGCATAGTACACTCTTTTGACCGAAGTCCGTTTAGCAAGTTAAAAAATAAAAATAAAACTGTGAGCGCGTGCCGTTGTTGCGCAACGTTCCTTGAAATTTGAGTAGAAAAACACCGCTTTTACTTTGAAATAGTTTCCCGATCCGTCAGCTGGAAGGGGCTGTCAGCTGCCCAGGTGCCGTCTGCACTGTTTGTGAATGGCTGAGTTCTCCACACAGGCTGTGTGGGTGGTCGGGCCCCTTCCTTCGGACTTTGGGTTTACGTAGAGGCATTCAAATTATTCAAAACTTGCACTACAATGCACAAAGATATTCTATCGGGCCACATTTTGGATATTCTGACCGCACTGCAGTGCTGTGCTCAGGGAATAGCCTAGGTTTGCAGGCAGGATGTGTGAGTGATTAGGCCGTTGCCTTTGTGAACGATCAGCAGTTTTAGCCGAGTGCCTTGTGGGAAGGAAACGTTGTTCTAATTGGCAGGTTTGTGAGTCTTGCAGCAAGTTTTGAAATGGGATTTGAGTTTCCGCGAAACTGCACATACGGTGTGTTTATTTCGAGAGCACCTCCGTGGCTTCCTGGAAGCGGGGCCATTGCAGGCTTGAGCGAGAGGTGGCAATCTGATCCCGGACGTGCCGGGACACAGTTGTTCACGGAGCGCGGCACGCTCCCTCTTAAGCTGCGTCGGAACGCCGGGAGAGAGCTGGGCTTTTTAGCCTTTGGTCAGGCATTCCTGTGTCCATCACTGCATGCCCGGGCTAAACCACCCAGCAGCGCGGGGCCAACCCCGGCTCTCTGGGGCCTGTAGCGTAGTGGTTAAGGTAAAGGACTGGGACACGCAAGGTCGGTGGTTCTAATCCCGGTGTAGCCACAATAAGATCCGCACAGCCGTTGGGCCCTTGAGCAAGGCCCTTAACCCTGCATTGCTCCAGGGGAGGATTGTCTCCTGCTTAGTCTAATCAACTGTTCGTCGCTCCGGATAAGAGCGTCTGCCAAATGCCAATAATGTCATGTAATGTGTGCCGCAGCTCTTGAACTGCGGCCGTTAGGGAGCGGACGGGAAAGACTCCCTTCCCCCCGGTGCCTCTGTCCGATGGCAGGATTTGTTCCATTGATTGATTACAGCCAGTTGTTGGTGGAGCGATGATGGGTCTGCCCTGTTTCCTGTGGGAGTGGCCCGTCTGTCTGGGGCTCGTGCTGATTGGCTGGCGAAAGAGCGGCCGGGCCTTGGTGGAGACGTCAGTTGAGGTTCTCACCTTGCATGGCTGATTGCACTGCTCAGGGTTTGGCTCTCCTCTGCAGACCTGGCTCAATTGCGTAATTGTTTTGGATTCAAATGCTTTTTTGTGCTTGATTGATCTTGCCTTATGCAAGTGAGCCAACCAAGAGGACCAGGAGGACACTTTGAGAGTGTTTCATGGGTTCTAATTTGCCAGACAGGCTCAGTAAAGCATAGACATAATTATTTTGGATCCAAATTATTTCACCCAGGTCTGCTCCTCTGTAGTTTCCATTTCCCCTCCTCTCTCTTGCAGCTAGTTGAGACAGGAAGACTGAGCAGTAGAGAGAGAGGGAAGATTGAACCGATGAACTCCTGAACTGATGTCCATTTTGTGGGATTGCTGAACCTTGGCATAACCTGGCAAAAAACATATAGGATGCATGCACATCCCCAAAGCTAGTACAATCACTTAGCAGATGCTCTTATTGTGAAAGTCTAGGCCATCAGCTTTCATATCTGGAATACAAATGTATGATCTCGCCAAGAAAGCACAGGAGGCAATTTTATTGTCAAGAAGTGTGACGTTAACCTAACAGACCAACAACAAGTATTGTAACACGTGAAAATACCTGACCAGGTTGAAGACCCCAAGTCGGTTATTATCGCCCTTTCCTTCTGACTGTTGTCAGCCTCTAATTTAGGTTCCTCTCAACCTCCGGGCTGGTACGAGCTGGTACACAGAGGTGCCCAAACGAGGCTTGTTACGGACTGGTTTGACAGCAGTGAGTTGTAAACGTGGGTGTGTGTGTGTGTGTGTGTGGGGGGTGGGGGTGGGGGGGGGCGGGGGCGGGGGGGGCGTTCTGCTAGGAGCGAATACCTAGCAAGGCCCTCAGAGCTTTTCTCCGGCGCGGGGTCATACTGCAGTCATGGGAGAGAGCTCTGAGCTTATGACTCTGACGGAGCCCCTTACAAAGATTTATTTTGACAGCCAGGGAGTCACAAGGCCGCCCGAGCACATTTATCCAGCCGTTCCTTTCAAATTTCCCCCAATTTGGTCTCTCCGCGCTCGCTGTTTCTCCAAACTAAGCCTCGCATAAACGCGAAGCCCAGTGTGCGAACGTAACCGTGCCTCGCCGAACCGTCTGAGAGGCTGCTGGATGTCTTGTGTCAATAAACAGACTATAATTAGAACATGCTTTTTCCTGAGGTCACGCAGCCGAGAGACGCTTATGTCAAGCTGTTCAGTGTTTTGTTTTGTTTCTCTCCCCCCCCCCCCCCCCTTTGTCGTCTGTTACCCTTACTTCCCTGGTTTATTTACTTTACTTCCTTCCTTAGTTTACTCTCTTTTTTTGAGCACTTAGTTTTATTACACCACCGTTCGCGTTCACACGCGGTGTGCACAGAAAAGTTGTGTATGAGCCCCCCCAACGCGATGACGCCGTCAGGTAGGAATCCAGACCCGACCTGTAGTTTCACAATGCAAATCGTGGTTGCTCCAGTATACCCTTGGGTGAGCGCCACTGTCGGTATCGCTTTATTATTTATTTACAATATTATGGTTCTGCGTTTGTCTGAGCCAAATTTCGACATCTGGAGTTTTGTGGCTGGGCTTATTCGACTGCACGCTGAGGTTTTGGAATGGAAGGCAGCATACTGGTGTCGGTCCTGGGTGCGCTACCCCTCCAAAGCCCGAAAAAATGTCGACCGCAACTGGGCTCTCTCTCTCTCCCCAGAATGACTTGAGGGCTTTTATTGGGCATCTCGGTGTAGCCTTCTCTGGGGGGGGGGGGCAAACAAAAATATGTAGCAGTGAGACGTGGCCGGCAGGAAAGCTAGAAAGTGCTAGAAAGCTTCTGCTCGGGCATTCGACGCCGCGCGGTTTGGATCAGGACGTGCTGCGCAGGCCCGCGTGGACACCAGTAGGTTTGCTTTGGACAATTTGCACTTGCGTGTTGTAGTGCGGACCCAGTGAAGCGGCCCTGTGTTCGGGGGGACGTATTTAAAAAGAGCAGCAGCTTCAGACTGACGGAGCTCCAGCCAAGAGCCTCTGTCTGCTGTTGTAGAGAGGGAGGGGGGCCTCCTCTGACCCCACCCCACCCCCACCCCACCCCACCCAACCCCCAGCTTTATTACCAGTGCGTTCACGTTTTGAGTTTCTGCAGCCATTCCTCTGTTTTTCTTTTTCCTTACAGTGCGGTCGACTGACTCGTGATTATGGACATAATTGCCCCCGGTGATTATCTGCATTCCCGTCACACGTCGAATGCGACCGTTTCATTTTCACTGCGGTTAATATGGAAATTTCTTCTAAATATTACTGCTTTATTTTTTTTATTTTTTTTCCTCTCCCCCTCCATCATTTTCTACTGTTTGGATGGGAGAGGGAATTTACTGCTTTTTCAGTTGGGATGAAAATGAGTCGAGAATATTTTACCGCTGCTGTTAATGTGTGAGAGCAGATGCAGGAACTGCCGATTTAACGGTGGCACAGGGGTTTATTTGACGCTGTTCACCAGCACACGGATCCTAATTGGCCTGCATTATAAGCCACTCTGGCGGGGCATCAGCGGGGAAAGCCCTGAGACACTTATTGACACTGAGTGGTGTGGGAGTGTGAAATCTTCTCCGTTCACAAGCATTTTGTGAGTCTGTTTTTCTTCAGCTGTGCCTTCAGAAAATGTGTTTTGTTCATTAAAGAACGTCCCCTACCTTGTTTTGAACAGATGATGAGATTGAAAGTGCACGTTTGTGAGTAAACCTTTTTCGTTTTAAGACTTATTTCTCGGGAGGTAAGCGGGGAATGTGTTTGAACTTGCGTTCGGTTACACCTGGGAGCGCGGCTACACCGGAACTAGACGATTTTACCTCTTCAGAGGATGCCACAGTACCGTGCTGCACTGCAGTTTAATCAAAGTATCAAAGACATCAGAACTACGTTTGACAGGGTCAGTCGAGCATATAATCTTGCTTCAAACAACTTCATACGGCACATAAAGCTATGAAAACAAGTGGTAAATTAGTCATACTTGCTCTGAGGCTGTTTATCATACCTCGAGCCGGCTCTGGCTTCGGGGGTTTGGATATTATCGTTTTAAGGAAAATATGCACGTTATCACTTTTGAGATACGTGATTGAACCGTACGCTATAGAGGCTGGTGTGCAGAGCCTAGGATTAGGGAGGCTGCAGCAGAGCAACGGCCTAGCAAGGAAGCAAAACAAGCCACAAAATGGAGGCTGTAGCTACCCGTCAGACACCGGAGAACATTCCTCACATCCCCCATTGAGGAGCATCTTGATTGAGGAGATCTGAGAGGTTTCCGAAGATAACGTAGCCTACATTTACTTATCTGGGGAAAAAGAAAAAAAAAAGAAAGAAAAATGTGTATTAAATGTATAAATGAAAACCAGTCGGTGTTGATATAATTTATCTGGTGATCCCAACCCTGTGTTGGGTTTAGTCATGCATATTAATAACCATTCCTAATGATCATACTGTTATCACCACCACATTATGCGTAAGTGGTTACATGTAGCTATGAATGGACATTTTAAACAGGGCATCCATCTCATAACTGAATTTCATATCTGTCATCAGCGGATTTGTGCATTGGTGAATCAATATTTGTATTTGAAAGAAATTCATTTAATTTATTTATCTTTTACTGAAATACTTCATTTTGTGCCATTTTTACTTCCACAGGATTTTAAACAACAATAAAATTCAAGAACTGAAGAATGGCTCCTTTCTTGGCCTCTCTGCACTGGAAAGATTGTGAGTATATTATCTTTGCCCTAAAAGAGCCTGGTTGCCCACATTGTCACTGAAATGATGATCCTCGGATATTAGCTGTGAATGTTCTCACCGACAGACATCTATATATCAACGTGTGTGTGTGTATAGCACACACACACACACACACACACACACACACACACACAAACACTGTTGAGGCTACTCCTAATTGTAAGATTTTATAAGATTTTTCTTTCTTTTTTTTTTCTTTCCTGTTATTGACATTTGAAGATTCATTATTCCTATTGAATCCAATATCACATGCAAACCGGTGGACACAAGGGTTTCTGAACAGGTTTTTCAGGAATAGGGCTGGCATGTGCTCTGCCTTCTCTCTGTCCTGTCCTGCCCTTTAGGAACCCTGCCTAAAACACAGGCCCCACTGAACCTTTGTTTTCCCTGCGTCGGCTGAGAGCGATGGAGTAATCACAGATCTGCAAACTTTAAATTGATATGTAGACGAGTGATTCTTACAGAAGTTTCCGCTCGGCCAAAAGTGATGCAACTGTCTGTAGAATTTGAAAATCTGTTGCTGATGCGTCCCCAGAGGATTGTGGGAAATAAGTTTGCCATGTGCGCACAGGTTTTCATGATTTATTGGGCAGAGATTACTTCATGCTGATAAAATAACCAGAGCATTGATTGCCTGCTTTTACAGAGGCTTGGAATAACACATGATGAAATTAATGTGGAATGTTAAGGACATCTTTTCCATGCAAGTACTCCAGGTTTTTCTTAAAAAGAAAATAAATGAAATGAAATATAAAATATTATGTTTAAAAAAATAAATATAATGTGACTGGCCAACAGAGCCCACAAGCAATTTTCGTCCATAATACGGTCATAATTTGGCCGTTTTTTATTGGTTCTAAAACCTCAGGTTGACAGGGTTAGGCTGAAGGAAGCCACCATTGTAATGTGAGCAGCCCACAGTCTCCTGTCCAAACAATACCACTCCACTGACTAGCGCAAGTAGCCAAAATGGCTGCCATCTTGCCATGTTTTCTACCCCAGTCGCATTTTAGCAGTCATAATGACCAGCCCTCACAGAATAGCCCCTGCTTTTCTTTTTTTTTAAATTATTTTACCGCTTCTGTGGATGACAGGTGTGATGTATGGTCATGCCTCGTCAAATAAAACAAAGAATTGGGAGTTCTTCTCGAGCGTCATCCATCAAGAGAAAGTCAATTAAAGCCATATCTGATTCTGACTCGGGTGACTTGGCCCTGGAAGCCGGCCAATCACACGCTCCAGCCTTGTGGCTCTGCCCCACATCCCAAGTGGCCAATCTCGTTTGAAAGGCTGTGGGCACTGAAATATTTTTTGGGATGTTTTGCAGCTGGTAGACCAGGGGAGCTTGGCATGCCTGTCTTATTTCGGTTTTCTTTCAATTACACGCCACGCTGTCTCTGCACTCCATAAGAGTACCGTGCGGAAATTATGTCGGGGATTGGAAAGATGCCATTGTGAGAATTTCCTCCTTTAAAGCCTGTGTCCTAAATGTCAGAAAGGGGAGAGCAGAATATGTGGTGGGAGTGTAATAAGCTCAGGCTTTCTATCTCCCGAAAGTGTAAACAGCTTTGATCCTCCCAGTGTGCTGAACCCATCGGCATTCAGCTCCTTCTCTACAGTGAATCAATTTGGCGCGTTTCATTCTCCTCCTGATATGTACCCAACGGCACATTTACCTCAGAAAAGAGCCCCCTTTGTGCTCGCCCGGGCCCAATGCGGCACGGGGCTTTGTCATTGTAATGAGCCCGGGCCGGGGCCAGAGGTGTTGGCAGGGTGAGCCGGCCACCATTCTGCACGGCTGTGTGTGTGTGTGTGTGTGTGTGCGTGTGTGTGTACGTGAGTGTGTGCGTGTGCGTGTGTGTGTCCACCTCCCCCTCTGAGCCGAAGATGGCGTGAAAACGGGGGTGGGGGGGGGGTTCTCCTCGAGCGTGGGGAGGACGAGGAGATCCCGGGGAGAGAAACTCGCGGCTCGGTGACTGGCAGCCGGGCGAAATCGATTCGGGCGCCCCCCCAACCCCCCGCCGTGAAATCGCACCGAGCCCGTGGAAGAGGGGCCGGGCTTTTGTTATGCTGAACGAGGCGCCCCCCTCTGGAGCTCTGGAGCGGAGAGTCCGCTCTGTTTAGGTTTTTTTTTTTTTTTTTCTTCTTCTTCTTCGACTGCCTTTTGTGGGAAGTCTGAACGTGATACTGCGCACATGGTCTTTAAGCGCTCTGAGGCACAGCATCCAATACCGGGAACGGTGAGTCACTGCCGTGGAACGGGCTGAAAAATTCCTCCTCCTGGGAAGTCTTTGACCCAATGGGCTTTGCCCGTCTTCTTTAAACGCTGGAAGTTTGGCGATGAAATGTTGGTGAATTATAGCGGTGTTATCCAAATACAAATAGATAAGATGTAGTATTTACTCATTTCTGGAATACTGTCTTACAAAGCAAAGTGATTCCAAAACGGCATACGGTTTTAAACAAGAGCAGAACTAAATGTAAATCCTTTCCCACTTTCCGCTATTTAAAACGTAAACACATGTTGCATAGCAGTTACGGAAGTTGCGTTGACACAAGCCTGATGTTACAGGAGCAGAGACTTGTTAACTTCTAGCAGGGAAACATCTGGGATTTCCTCCAAAAACTTGCCATTAAAAGCATCAGTGAGTACACTTCACTGCGGAGCATCGCTTATCTTTCTTCCCATAAATGCATGCTTAATGTAAAAGAGATTCGCCGTCCCAGAAAGCATTGACATTTCACAGCAATGCGCAGATCAGATTCACTCTTACCTACTTGACTAAGTCTATTCTGTGGGGCTAGGTTTGTAAAATTGAGGTAGCCTAACATAAAGGAAATTGGAACAAGACCAGGCATTAAAAACAAGAAGAGGAGGACGTTAATTGAACTCTGAACAGAGCAGTTTGACGTTAGCCAGTTGTAGCAGTGGGTGGCACACACGAACAGGATCTGCATTCATAATAATATGAAATTATACCAGCAGTGCCTGATGGTTCCCTTCTCCATTAAATGCATTTGATCGTTTGTGTACAGTGTAGCCTTCCTTTTTATATACACGTAGTCCCTACTCAGTCAACTGGAGCCAACCCGACCACTGTGTAAGGACTACTTGTATATAAAAAGGTAGCCTACTTGAAGGCCTGCTTGGTTCTATAACCCATTCAAGTACTTTACAGGAAATTAACCCAGATTTGCATTCTCAGTCATTTTCAATTATTGTGGCTAGTAGGCTGTTTGAAGAGTTTTATGGCCTGATCTGGCTGACTTCACACCACGAGACGGTTTGCTCAGAAACACTGCTCAGAGCAGTCATCCATTGGCTACAAATGGACCATCTAATGCCATCTATCCAGGACTCTACATTATGCATTTTGGCTGGCTGAGAGAAGATTAGTTTCCACTGAGCCAATCAACAAGCAGGAGGGTTGAACTTCAGGATCGTTTGAGCTGTAGTGTTGTAGTGTTTAAACCACGCTACAGCAGAAAATGTTGCTCGATTATCCCCAAAAGAAGGGAAGCAAACTTTAACATTTTGAAAAATCAATTTTGGCAAACATGCGCAGCTCATGAACAAGGATGATGAAACCGCAACTGGAGCAGATGGTTGTGTGTTTTTAAAATTGTCGCATCGCAACGATTCCAGCTCATTTTAAAAAGCACCAGCAACACTCTGCCTTCCAGAATATCACCATGGCATCTGTTGTTTGCAGACTGTGATATTTACCCTGGATTGTGAAGAGCCAAAACAAAAGCTGTTCGTGGAAGAAGGTTCCGGAAAGCGCCGCAGACCTGGAGACTTTGTCTGCCCTGCTCTGCCTGGGAAGATACCCGCAGTCTGCCTGCTGTTCCCCCCCGTCCGCAAAGTGCTGATTTGAAAAGTGCAAATTGTTGTTTTCGGGACAAAGGTCCCCCTTCTTAACCTTTTTCGTCTTCCCTGAAAAGAGTCTGTAGATTGGCCAATGCCAGTGACCTCAGCCACAGCCTTGCAGTTTAACCTCCGGATCTGTGCTGAATAGTCATCTGCTGGGTGGTGGTGATGTGATGTTGAGTGCAGGGCTGAGGGCTCTGCCTTTGACTGGAGCTCTTGTTATTTCAGTCTCTCTCTCTCTTTTTTTTTACCAGTTATCGTGTATTTTAAATGGCTGGAAAAGATTTGAAGAATCTGCCCCTTCTTGAATGGTCTTTTAAGCCTTAAGGCAATGATTGTTGGCTGTTTGTAGCCCATTAGCTCAAGCTGCTTCAGGCAATGGGGAAAACCCTAATGCTACCAGTATGAGTATGCCTTAGGAGGAGAAAGAGTAGAAAAAGATGTTTCGTGGTTATGTGGTGTTTTCTTTTTTCCTGTGAAAATATAATTCCCCCTTTCAATCAGCGTGAGCTATGTGCTGCCAATTTTAATGCACATGACATTAATCCTTTAAGTGGCTCTGACTTGCTCTTCGCGTAGCGATATTACTTCAGGGGAACATCTAAATCAAATAGTCCTTCAAATCAGTAATGAGTTTCATTTTGTAAAAGTGTTCTCAAAGAGATTTATGCAAAGAAGGAAAATGTTATCATTAAAAGTTATTGACGAAGTGTTCTGTATGGTAATGTTTGAAAAGTGGCCAATTTATTGTACTTTAATAGTATTAAAAGTGCCAGAGAGCTGAGAATGTTCAGATTGATTTTTGTACTCCAACCAAAAATACTCCTTACAGCCTTGTTCCTCAAATCACAGTCCTCAAGGGCTGAGAACTACTGGTTTTCCACCCTCCCTTTACCTGGGAGTCTGGCCAATCGGCAGCACTAATTGTTCAGGTAATGTACCTGGGAGAAAAGAACCTGGCCCTTATTTGGATTTGAGGGTAAGAGTTGAGTATCCCTGCTCTAAAGAGCACCCGGGGCTTGTGTTGGGGAAGGTTGTGTTGAGTGCTGTTTGTGACTGTCAGTCAGTGGCCATGTTGAGTGACGCGGCTCCTCGACGCTCACAGGTGGTCCGGCGGCTGGCCCGCGATCGTGCCTCCGTTTCCAGCCTTTCGCCGAGCCGCGCCGGGAAAAGGGGGGGGGGGGGCAGCTTTGCAGGAAACATGAAAAGCCCCGGGAAACGCGGTGAGAGATGTTTACGGCTTCGGCTGGCCCAGGTGTAACCGCCCTACGGGGGCGGCTCCGCTACATCAAAGAGCAGCCGGGGCCCACGCAGCGGGGCGTAGCGCATACCGGGGCCCGCGCCGCGACCGCTCCGGACCCCGGCTGCCGAGTGACGCGTGGGCCCAGAACGCGCAGGTGTCCCGGACCGCAGCCTTTGAACCGCACCCTGGTGAAATGGACTGCCCCCCCCCCGACACTGACAGCCTGTCGCTGACCGACAGCCAAACGCACCGTCACTTCACTCCTGAAGGGCGCCTCCGCTAATAACGGCCTTTATGGATTCGGCATTATATACCGCATGGAGCCTCTTTAGGCAAAAGTGCTCGGAGGTGGTAATTGCAGTATCGCGTTCACAAAAGCACTAGGTGCTTAAGTGTGTGTTTTGTCGAGGCAGAAGCGCAGCACCGGGTAGCGCCAGACGCGAGGCGGCGGAGAAAAGGCTGGGGCCTGCCCCGCTTTATATCGTCTGATGCGAGCCGTCCGTAAACACAGTGATTATATAACTACCGCTTTAACTGCAGGTTAGTGCTGACTCACTGCTCTGTGAGAGCCCACTTGTGGGTCGAGTTTAGAGTTGGCTTTCGGTGGGGGGGGTGGGGGCAGGAGGACTTCATGAGATAGCGTGCAATTACGTCAACCCCAAATTTGCGTTCGGCTTTAGTTATAGCAACACCGCGAGCGTTTCCGCAGTCGTACGTGGTATTTATTAAAAAACCCCACGCAGGTTTTATTTTATTTCCCAGCTCCATGACTGCATCCTCTTCGTTGCGGTCACCGGGCCAGCTGTGATTTCCTGTGTTTGGTTTTTACAGGGACGTTCGGAACAACACCATCAGTCACATGGAGCCCGGGGCGTTTTCGGGACTGCTGGCCCTCAAAAGACTGTGAGTATTATCTGTGTGCAGCTGCGCCCCCCCCCCCACAGGAAGCGCCGTGTTAAGCAGTGATGCGTTTCCTGTGTAGCCCTCTCATCATCGGCGGTCATACACCTGTGCTTCCCTGTGTGTGTCGGCTCCGCCTTGCGAAGCACTGTGCTTCTTCAATACTAATCTTTACTGCTTTTTGATTCGGATATTTTCCACTCCGTGTTAGCCGGTAATGGTCTCCATTTTCTTTTGACAGCGCGATGGGTTTGTGTCATTGCTTTTTCAAAGTGCCTCGTTCTCAGAATGACACCATTATGCGGCGCAAGCTTCAGCGAGCCCCTGATGTGTGGAACGGAGCTGTAATGCCGGCGTTTACATCGCGGGGCGATATTAAAGTCTTCAGAGACCGGTGTACTGTAGTTAACTTCGACAACTGCCGGCGAGGTAGTCGGTGAGCAGTTTGCGGTATCTTTTTTTTTAATTTATTTATTTTTTACACATTATGGAGTAATGGTTCCGCTCGGTTAAGATTCTAGCCCAGGGCCGCTTGCTTATTTTCAGGTTCCTGTTCGTTTTTGGTGTCGGTTTTGATACCCCGCGGTGATTCTACTGCCGCTCTAAGCCACTACATCTGCCTCTTCTGTAAATATAGGAAGTTCTCCAAATAACCCCGGCAACCTGGATTATTACAGTAAGTCAGGGGATACAGCTGCGTGAGCACCCAAATCTGCAGTAATTACCGCGAGGGTTTGAGGTACAGAACGTACATGTCAGTGCCATGCAATTATTTTTCTATTTTTTACCCGCATTGCTTTTTTATTTTTTTTATTATTATTTTTTTTCCAGGGCAGCTGCCCAACGATTTGAATACATATTTCAATGGTTGTGTGTAGTTTTGTATTTTTATTTTTATGATCTGTTTCACAAATACTCGCTCACCAGGGTCCAGATGGTTTGTGTTTGGCAGTGTGGGGAGAATATGTGCAGTGAATGACTTGGTTTTGAGCTTTGTACAAATGTAGCTGTGTTCGTCTGGTCAGATACCACTGTACTGTATTTAGAGCTCTCTGTGTCTGTCTGTGTGTGTGTGTGTGCGCGCGCGTGCGTGCGTGCGTGTGTGGAGGTCTACTCATGGGTGTATGCATATATACTATATCTATATACATGCTTGCTTAAATGTGCACGTATGTGCATGATCATCTGATATGATCCAGGCCCTGCCAGTGTAAACATTGGCTGGGTGGTTGGGGTGCACCACTGGGACTATGGGGGAAGGGGTATGAACACATTCTAGGGTTTGGTTTTGGCCTGAACCCTTTTTCCCCTAATCACTGGCGTTCAGGATGAGGGACTCGTGCTGCACGACGGAGAACAGGGGGCAGACACACCACAGCTCTTTTACCGTTCGTTTGACTTCGTTATTTGATGTTTGATGTTTGACGACAGACATTACACCAAATTGGTCTGGGCAAAAATCCCAGTGTTCAGGGTTTCCTCTAGTACAGCTCAGATAGTCACACTAGTTATGGCGGAGTCCGCTTTCGGGAACCCTATGTTGGCTGGAGCAACAATGAGATGTCATCGGTAACGGTCTTCTCTGAGCCAATCAAAAAGGTTTGCTTCACACAGCAAAGCACCGTGATTGGCTCCGATCAGCGAGCCATTGTTGTTGTTTTCTGCTGTGTGTTGGTAAATCCTCTGATGGAGGGAGTGGGATGGCTCATTGGGCAGCGGTTGTCTACTGCCAGGACTGAACCGGGCTTGTGTTCCAGACCAACTAACTCTTCAACTCTTCAGCTGCGTTTCTTGGGTCAAGTTGAGCCAAGTGGAGAACAATGCTGCTGGAGGCCTAATCTGATTGGCTGACACCACAGGCAGACTAGGGGGAGGGCTGGCTTCCTGCGATTGGTTTGGCTGTCAGTGACAGACCTGGCAGACAAACGGAGGTGTAACCACAGGTCAAGGCTGTCATCTCCGTGTGTTTAATAGCTGTTACGCTGCTGATGAACTGCTTGTACAAATCACCATGCGGGTCATTCTGTGTGGATTTAAGCATCCTACATTAAATATGAATTTTTGCTTGACTATGGAGATTCTGTCTCTAGATGAGCTGTAGTACTGGCTCCTGGGCGGAATAAAGGAAACTCAAACGTGCCTTTTGCTGGACATTTGAGGCCTGGAACAGTCCCCTTGGCTTGCTACTGGAGATGCGTTTGTAAAGCTTACTGAATGGCGTTGTGTGAAGCAGTGGCTGGTGTTTGATCACAAACTCGTGGATAACCAGCGCTGTGTTTGAAGGCTCGGTGCCGACTCGCACGGTGCAGATTCTCGGATTGGGGCGTTTCGCGTAATTGGCGTCTCGGGCGAGAAAAGCCTCGCTTCTTCGACGCAACCAAAGCTTCTCACGAAGAATCCCTGTGTCTGATTTCCCACCCCCCACCCCCCCCACCCTCCATCCCAATGTTTAATTTCTCCCATCTGCTGCTGCCTCTCTGTGAAAGTGTGTAATTAGATTTCGCTCCAAGTCGCGGACGCGGCTGAACCGCGGGACCCCCGTCTCCTCATCGCCAGACAGCCCAGTCGGGGGATGTCACTCTCCGGCCGTCATTTTTACAGTCCCGCTTCTCCGGAGGAGCCCCCACCTGTCACACACGCTCCTCCATGTAACACCGTACAGTGTGTCCCCCCCCCCTGTCACTGGACCGTCAGGTTCCGTTACCCCGCGCTCCCGCTCGTCCGCCGCTGACTGACAGCCCGCGAATGGGAAGTAGCGGGCAGTCATTACCGAAAACGGCAGATCGTCTGAGGGAGACGCTACCTTGGGGATTCTCGCCCTCGACCTTTATGTCAACCACACAGAAATTCCACCCCACCCCCACAAACACCACCCGTGTCCCAAGTTTCCAGCCTCACCGCAGGAAACTTGTATCGACTGCGTTTCACCGGTCGGCGGTAATTTAGAGTCGCGCTGTCTCACGTACAGCGATCTGAATAATGGCTGAAATTGTGTGCTGTAGGAGCTGACAGCCACAGGTAGACTCCCTCCCTCCCTCCCTCCCTCCCTCTCTCTCTCTCTCTGTGCTGGTTTTTCTTCTCCTCCGCCTCCCTGTTTTTGGGGCAGTGCGGTGTGCTCGCTGTCTGCCTACGCCCAGGTGCGCCTCCACGCCCTGCAGCCAAGGAAGACTCCCCCCACCCCCACCCCCACCATCATCCTCCCAAACTGAACGCTCCTGCCAGGCTTGGCAGCTCCCAAAAGGCTTCCTCACCAGAGCAGGACTAATAACCTTGCACAATAAAAGCCCCAGCTGCAACATAGCGCTCAAAGGTGGGGGAAGAAAAAAAAAAAAGCTAATGTTTGCACGCACGCAGGTCTTGTACTTCAATATGCTCGCCACCTCCTCGGTCATTGTGAAGGCGACGTGCACAGCAGGGCGGGGGGCGGCGGTAACATGGACGCCGGCCCTGTTTACGTGCCCCTTCCCCGGGGCTGAAGCCGTCTCCGAGGAGCAGTAAAGCGATTTTGACAGTTGCCGCGCTGCAAATCGGATTTCCGGAAACGCGAAGGGTTGAGCCGGTTCACTCGGTGGCAGAGCTCCGGTGACACTGTAGCCCCGTGTCTGTTCCAGAACAGGGTGAAGTTTGAGTTTCGTTTGAATGCCTTCGCATGCCACTGAACTTCGCCCATTTACGCTCCTGCTACCACATCAAACCTGCACATTTTTAACGCGTTGCCAGTAATCCTAAGCCCCCAGTCTAACTGACTTGTCAGAAACCTTGCTGTGCCGATGATGAGAATGCAACTTTGATGTGTTCGACAAGAATAATAACAGATTCAACAGAATTCTGTGTAGTTCTCTTTGATGTGGAAAGCCCCTAGGCAGATTGTAAAGGGTTGGGGGAAAAGTGAAAATTGTTACAAGCATTTTTAGAATTAAGTGATTTAAAAGTTTGATCTACATTAATGCATCAGAGTGCCTGATTTTAACAGGTGTGATGGGTACATATACGGCTGGATGTCAGTCGGTTGGTATTGCCGTTCAGCATGTCATGTTCTGCTCCTGTTTTGAAGTCTTTGGAGCCTCCTTCCAGAAACACGATGAGTGTGGAACTAATGTAGCTTTTTTGGTTGACATTTAAATTAGAGGTTTTCTGTTTTTTTCTTTTTCTTTTTATTGGGTGGGGGGGTCCATCAATTTTTGAAGGGTAACACGTACAGGGGCCCCCTGTGTCTGGGGCTGATGAGGCTGTGTACAATTTTACTTAAACACATGTAAAGTGGTACTTAGAGAAAACAATTACACGAGTGCTAACCATAGAATAGTTTTCATATGCCATACGTAATTGAATTGTATGGAAAAACAAATGGGTTCAACTTGAATTATTTTTAACATTAGTGCAGCTGTACACACAATTCATGCTATTACTCACACCTGGACATGTTATTGATGTACAAGGGAGTGTTCAGAGACATGGTCTGAAGTGTGTTAATTTGCTAACGATTCCTTCCACAGTTTCCTCTGTGTCACGAATTGTACTTTTCTGTCACCACTTGATGACAACACAAATGCACCCCTGATACACATGTGCCTACCCAGTGACTTTATTATTATTATCATTATTATTATTTTCAGTGACTATTATGAATAGAAACTACATGGTATCCTCAAAGTGGGACAATTGGGAGCGAGTTTGGGGTGAAATTGATGCACAGTTGAGAAATGTGGCTCCAGGAATTGGCTGGTTGATTATCTTATAGATGCTGACAATTCCTGGAAGTATAAGATATTAATACTGAAATCAAGGTGACACTTTCTATACATAATATTACAATATTACATTAATATTCTATGCAATCATATTACATTTGTACAGATTACTATTTATATGATGGTTTGCAGTAGAAAAAGTCTTCAACATTAAAAGGCGGTCATATTTCTTATTATGTTCTGAATGGTAGTGGTAAGCAAAAGAACATAACCCAATAATCCCATCTCTCCGTTTTCTTTGCAGAGATTTATCGAGTAACCGAATTGGCTGCCTTAACGCGGATGTATTCAAGGGCCTCTCAAATCTGGTTAGACTGTAAGTAGGTGTGCTTATTTTATGACTGTAATTTGCTAACCATTTGAGAACTTTAGCATTGCCATTCTTGCCGTGCGACGTTCCTGGCTGTTTGCTTGAGAGCCCAGCTTTCATGGGCTGCCTCACAGGTCAAAGTAATGTGGAGTGCTTCAGTCCGGCTTTGACTGTGAAGTCGTTTAGAAGCAGCTCCCTCATCTTGAAAAGAAGATAATTGGCCCGCGCTGAAACTTGGAAAAACAGTAGCAGGTGCGGCCAGATTAGAATGATGTGATAATGAGTGATTTTTGCCGCAGTCCTCCAGTGCATTTTGTGCACCAGCTGCACACCTGATGGTATATAATTTGTGGGAGGCTATCAGGGTGTTCTATGCGAAAACGATGGCTGGTTATCTCGGTGAAGGTCGTGGAGCCAAGCTGGCAGAGCTAAGTGATTGTTATGAAGATGAGTGTTGTACATTATCGACCCCCATTTGCCGGGTTCCCCCAAGTCCTTAATCTCTAACAAGGACTTGTTATCCTTATTCCGCTGTTCTTATTGGTCGTTTTGTCCCATTTCAGGAATCTGTCGGCAAACCTGTTTTCTTCCTTGTCCCAAGGGACCTTCGACAGTCTCGTCTCTCTTAAGACGCTGTGAGTATAAATAAATGGGGCTAAAGCATTTGTTCATGTTGTGCGCAGTGTATTTTCACGTTATTCACCAAACACTTGACCCGTATTTAACTCTGCTAGTGTGGTGGAAGGGTTGTCAGGGAGGGTGGTTGCTTTAGGGAAACGCTGGCAGTTGACGTGGCCTTGCAGACATCTTCAGAGTCTCCGTTGCAGTCTGGCGGCTGAGCGAGTGAGCCCTTGTTCCGTCCCCAGGGAGTTCCAGACGCAGTACTTGCTGTGTGACTGTAACCTGAGGTGGCTCCTGCAGTGGATAAAGGAGAAGAACGTGGGCGTGAAGGATACTCGCTGCTCGTACCCGCGATCGCTGCAGGGCCAGCTCGTCACCGCCCTCAAACCAGAGCTCCTCACCTGCGGTTAGTCTGTCTGTCCCTGCCTGTCTGTCCGTCCGCCCGTCTGTGTCTAACTGACTTCCTGCCTGTCTGTCTACTCCTCTTTCTGCAGTCTTGTCTACTCCTCTTTCTGCAGTCTGTCTGTCCCTACTTGTCCGTCTGTCCGTGTCTAACCGACTTCCTGCCTGTCTGTCTGCTCCTCCTTCTGCAGTCTGTCTCTCTTAACTGTTTGCTCCTTCTACAAACCTGTCTGCTTTCACCCGTCCATTTTACATATCTGAACCCTGTGCAGCCTTTGCCCATCCACTGGGGCTGCTGCATAGCGGAAGAGATCATCCCCCTTTTCAATAGAGAAAAAGCTTGAAATCAGAAGCTTCTTTCTTTTGTCTGAGACCGTTTTCTGCATCCATTTTTTTTATGGGGGGGTGGGGTGGACCTACTTCTATTCCTGTGTCTTTGGCAAGAGTTGTGAAATGATAAATGGTAACCGTGTTTCATATTTACAGGGGGCACTGCAATGTTGTGTAAGCTTGTAGTAGTTTACAGCTTGCCATAAAAATACGGTTAAATATTTAGCTTTGTGTAAAGTACACTACACCGCACTTTGTGTCCGTCATTAAACAGAGTTAAGCACCAAAGATGTTCCATGGATTCCCAATGGATTGTGTTAATGGGGTATTTGGCTTCACAAACATCACTGGCCTATGTTTTGGACGCAGTCCAGCAGTTTAAAAGGGGGCGATAAAAATGCTCGAAACAAGCTTTTCTCCCAGAAAGTTGATTTTTATTTTACGTCAGCGTGTTGTTGCGTAGCGAGAATATTGGACTACGGACGGCTGAGTATCCAGGCCAAACGTGACCCTCCTTCGCCAAACAAAATGGCGTCTCGGTTTGCGCGCGCTGACCTCTGGCGTGCGCTCCGTTCGCAGACGCCCCTCTGGAGCTGCCGTCCTTCCAGATGACTCCGTCCCAGCGGCAGATCGTGTTCCGCGGCGACAGCCTGCCCTTCCAGTGCATGGCGTCCTACATCGACGAGGACATGCAGGTGCTGTGGTACCAGGACGGCCGCATGGTGGAGCCCGACGCCGCCCAGGGCATCGTCATCGAGAAGAGCATGGTCCAGAACTGCTCTCTCATCGCCAGGTACCGCCCACGCTCTGCGGCCGTCCCGCCCCGCCGTTCTTCCGGTTCCCTGAGCCCCTCCGCTTACTGTTAACGCTGCCGTGTGCTGTCAGTCCCAGACTTTTAACTCTCTGGAGAACAGTGCTGTGGTTCAAGCCAGCAAATCGCTGTCGGGACACAGTTCCGCCATTGTTTGCGTCGGATAGTCTGGCTCTTCCACCACTATAGTGCATCCTTGCCATTGTGTTTGTTTCTCAGCAATTCTGTTCAGAAGAACTGCCAGTTTGTGAGTAGTTCTGGGTCGTGGTGGTCCTCCATGAGAGAATGGGCCCACTCGTTATAATGTTCTCATTATATGCATTCCAGTACATTACTGGCATTTAGGCAGATGCTCTTATCCAGTAGATTCTGGGTACTCTTAATTCGGGTTAAGCACTTTGCTGGCGGTTTGCTGGAGGTTCTACCCAGGAATTGACCAGCGGCCTCCAGGCTAATAGCTAAGTTCCTTTACCCGTTATCCTGCCACCCTCCCGGCTGCTCTCCCGGTGTAGTGAATGACGCACGGTCTCTGTCTCCGGCTTCCCAGCGCCCTCACCATCTCCAACATCCAGCCGGGCTCCACGGGGAACTGGGAGTGTCGCGTGCGGACCAGCCGAGGGAACAACACCCGCACCGTCCACATCGTGGTCCTGGAGAGCTCGGCCAAGTACTGCGCCCCGGAGCGCCTGTCCAACAACAAGGGCGAGTTCAGGTGAGGGCCGGGGCGGGATGAATCCCCCAACCCCCCGCTAATGCCTCCCACCGTCCTGCACTGTCTGCTGCAAAGATTATGAGATGCCTTACACGTGAACTCCTTCATTTATAGCCTTAACAGAGCTATTAAAGGGACGCACAGCCACCAGCACATCTTTTCTTGTAGCGACTCAATCCCCCTTGTTTCCTCTGGCAGGTATTTGTAGATTATGGTTCCTTTCAGAGGCGAGAACAGCAGCTGCATTAGAAGTTGAATGACAGCTAATCCCGCAGATGGGCCGCCGTCGTGTAGGAGTCATTAGCTATTGTTAGCAGAGGTGACTGCTTCAAACACAGACATTATCATTCCCTGCTTCCTGCTTCAGTAATCCGGGCTGTCAGTCGACAGGCGGGAGAAATCCTTAGCTCCACGGTGCCCTCTGGTGGCCGACTGTGTCTATGACGCCGAGCGACACTGGACGGTGGCTAACGGTTTGCTGTTTTTGTTCGGCGATGAGTGTGTAATGAATGCCAAGCGGAGTGCGCTGGAGAGAGGCCTCGTTTTTTGGCCGGCTGGCGGGTTTCGCCCTGAGAATATGAGAAGCTCTCGTAAAACTCAGCGTTGCGCAGCCTGAGGTGGACACCGGCACTGGAAAATGTGCTCCCGGTTTCATAACACCATATAAATTGCACAGCGATGCGTGTCAGTGGAAGTACCTCGTTTTATTACGCTTTTTGAATTTATGCATGGAGAACGGTTCTTTTTTATTATTCGCCGACCTGATTTTGTGCTTTGACCTTCTTCCCCAAACGGTTTCCTTTCTCCAAAATGGAACCGGCTCTCGGCTGTAAAAGAGTCGCCTGAATATGCAGAAACGGTCACGGCCGGGCGGCGTCCGAAATTCAGAACAAAATGGAGGTCCGTTGTACCTGCCGCGCTACGTGGCGTAGCGTAGCGCAACACGGGCTGCTAATCGACACGCATTCAGGTGTAGACCCTGTAGCCAGCCTGGCCCCCGTCTCCGTGGAAGCCCGATTGGATAACGCGGGCGAACGAGCGGGGGAGGCGGAGCCGGCCTAACGCCCTGTCCCCCTCCGCCAGGTGGCCCCGCACGCTGGCGGGCATCACGGCGTACCTGGCCTGCAACCGGCTGGCCTCCAGCACCGGCCTCTACTCGGGCTCCTCCGCCGACGACCGGCGGGCCTGGCGCCGCTGCGACCGCGGCGGCTTCTGGGCCGAGGACGACTACTCCCGCTGCCAGTACCAGAAGGACGTCACGCGCGTGCTCTACATCATCAACCAGGTGAGGGGCGGCAGGGCCGCCAGCGCGCTCTAGGACAGGAGGGCCCGCCCTGTGAGAGGCGGGCTCTGGAACCTGCTTCTCGCCATTGGCTGGGGTTACTCACTTGCCTTTTTTTTTTTTTTTTTTTTTGAGACCGACAATTCATTACATTACATTACGTGGTATTTAGCAGACGCTCTTATCCAGAGCGACGTACAACAAAGTGCAAATCAATCACAAGAACAAGTGCAAAAGTAGAGCTGAGAGGACGGTACAGTTCCGAGTCCTAGTGTAAGCATGCAGATATTCAGAACCCTTGAAGAGTACAATCAACATTCAAACTAGCATGCCACTGTTGGCAGCTAGAATACAACAACAGCCAATAAAAACAACAATACCTATACAAGTAACAATATCTATACATAAGTGCCATTACGGTCTAAGGCCAATCACAGTGATTGTGAGTTGTATACACCACATGATGCAGACGGCTACAAGTGTTTTTCCTTCATCACTGCTTGTTTTTGGGAATTGATGCAGTGTGCAGTATATTTATTTTAATTAATACATTAGCATTGACGCTCTGCCAAATGCGCAATGCACACAAAGTAATTCCTTACTGCTTATGTCAAAGTAATTAAGTACCAGGATCATTTTTTTTTCACTGAGTATGTAAAAATGGTGCTTGCGTTCAGGTCTGCTTTTTTTGCACGGACTACCCTGTCCTCTGTACAAAGCTGTATTTGACCCATATTAAATCTCTAATATGTGATTAGAAACTCTTTATCTTTTTCCTCTCCCTGTACATTTATCTTCCTCTACCTCCCTGTGTCTCTCTCTCTCCCTCCCTCCCTCCCTCTCTCTCCCTCCCTCAGATGCCTCTGAACCTGACCAACGCCGTGACCACGGCCCGGCAGCTTCTGGTCTACACGATGGAGGCCGCCAACTTCTCCGACAAGATGGACGTCATCTTCGTGGCTCAGATGATCGAGAAGTTTGGGAAGTTTGCGGAAAAGTACAAAGAGGTGGGTTCGGTCTCTCCCCCTCTCTCCTTGCGGAGCGACAGCGGAGGCTGCTGCTGCCCCTCCCCTTTCCAGAGCTCAGCCACAGGGAAGCGCCCCCTGCCAGCCTGCCACTCTCTGATTGGTGCAGCCCGGTCGCCGGGCCCCTCCCCCTCCATCAGCAGCTGCTTCACGCTGAGTGGTGAGGAGGGAACGAGGCGTTTGATTGACAGCGTCCCCGTCTCTTGTGGGCAGGGTGCCTTTTTTCTGTGGAAGAATGGCTTAACCTTTCACAAAACATATTTTTACCTCTCTGTTCAACCTGAGTGACGGGCACAGCTTTTAAAGCGTATTCCTGAAGGTAAAACGGACGGGGCCATCCGTCACACAGACCGAGCGTCCGGGCTTTGAAGGATGCGGCTGAATTTCTCAAAAGGTCCGGATTTGACGCCACTGATTAAAGTCCGTCTTTTTGTCCGCACTTTTTGTCGTCTCAGCCAGCGGCCAGCATGTAGCCGTGACACCGTTATAACCGCTCGGTGGTGATGCTGCCTTTTAATACACGCACACACACACACACACACTCACAATCACACAATCACACACATACATGCCCTACGCGCACACACACACACACATACACACACAATCACACAATCACACACATACATGCCACACACACAATCACACACATACATGCCACACACACACACACACACATACACACAATCACACACATACATGCCACACGCGCGCACTCACCTGCTTATGCACGCTTACACTCTCGCGCACACACACACACACACACACACATATGCAAATTGTGTACACACACACACACACACACACACACACACACACACACACTGAAACCCCAGTCTTTATCATATGGTATGCAGTCTCCCAGCCCGCTCAGATGCACGTGCTCCATTAAGAGGAGGCCGCCTCAGAGCCGGGCCGGTCCAGACTAATCGCTCGGCTGCAAATTGAGATGGCCTCCCGGCGGCCGCCCCTGGCCCCCAGCCCCGGGCCGGGCGTCCTCCCTCCCCCCACGCAGATGGGGGAGCCCCCCCGTCCTCCATCCGTCTCCTCCTGCCCCTGACCCCCCTGTCGGAGCGGAGCGACTCAGAAGACACCCCCGGTACCGAGCGGGTAATTGCGCCCCGGGGAACATCTGCATGTTGTTTGCGCGGACGGGGCCGGGGCGTGACGGCCGATGACAGATCGCAGGAGCGGTAATTACCTGCTGCTCCGCGGCTCCTGGAGGCGTTTCATCTCGCGCGCACCTGCTCACGGAACCACCTGAAACGCGGGGCGGGGCCCGGAGCCCGCGTTTAGCTGACATCACCCTCCCGACACCTGCCTGGGCCGTGCCGGGGGGGCGTGGTCTCTCTGCAGTGATGTCATAATGTGGGTTAGCGGATCACTGGGGGATTGGTTCTCTTTGGGTGTAGAGCAGGGGTGTCGAACTCCACTGGAGGGCCGCAGTGTCTGCTGGTTTTTGGTGCGTTTCAGCTCGAGAGATACATTTCATTGTCTTCATTCAGTATTTCAAGGCCTTAATTGGCTGCTGATTGAAAGGAAACCACAAACACCAGCAGACACTGCGGCCCTCCAGGACTGGAGTTTGACACCCCTGGTGTAGAGGGTGAGAGAGACCGATTGGTTTCATTTGGTTACACTTGACACTTGTCACTCAACCCGGTAAGGCCTCGTCTCTTTGGGCTGTCCCCTGCCGTCCCCACAGTTAAGCTGCTTCTGAGGCCTAAAATAAGGTTTTAGTACCTCGGGAAATGGAGGCACACCATCTGATATTCATCGCTTCTTTGCATTTCCTTGCTTGGGGCCCTTCCATTCATTGGCGGTTGCTCTCCTTACCTGGTTTTTTTTCTCAATCGAGAGCCGTATCTGAAAGCAGTGCCAGTCATTGACACTAATGTGGCAATGTTGGGGCTCTGGCTGTGTAGATGTGTGTGTACAACAGGGAATAAAGTTATTGGTAACTAAATTTAATTCTCGCGTCTGGGCTGTTATGGTCTGCCCCTGGTGGATCACAATAAAGTTTGCATGGACAAAAACGCTCAATAAAAGTCAATTTATTCAACAATAACAAGAACATAAAGGACAAAAAGTCCACGCTCGAGACCACAAGATGGCTGTCGTTCTGGGGAGGTGCTCACTGGTATCCTCACTTGCTTGTTATCAACGTCTTACCAGGTGTTCCATGTCTATAATGAAAAAAAACCCTGGCCCACCACAAGGGGCAGTCAAGGGGCAAATGACTCAAGGAAAATGTGATATGGGCATGTATATGGGTCACTGAGGGAGTGTTTCTGTGTGTGTTTCTGTGTGTGCATGTGTGTGTGTGCGCGTCTGTGTGTGTGCCTGTGTGTGTGTGCCTGTGCGTGTGTGCCTGTGCGTGTGTGCCTGTGCGTGTGTGTGTGTGTCTGTGTGTGTGTGTGTCTGTGTGTGTGTGTGTCTGTGTGTGTGTGCGTCTGTGTGTGCGTCTGTGTGTGCGTCTGTGTGTGCGTCTGTGTGTGTCTGTGTGCGTCTGTGTGCGTCTGTGTGCGTCTGTGTGTGTGTGTATGTGTGTGTGTGTGTGTGTGTGTGTGCTCCTGCAGCTGGGGGACGTGATGGTGGACATCTCCAGTAACCTGATGCTGGCGGAGGAGCGGGTGCTGTGGATGGCGCAGCGGGAGGCCCGGGCGTGCTCCCGCATCGTGGAGTGCCTGCAGAGGATCGCCAGCCACCGGCTCGCCAGCGGGGTCCAGGCCTACTCCACCGTGAGTCTCCACACGCTTACTGTGCGCTGACACGCTCATACACGCACGAACACACACACAACTCACCAGACAACTACACACACACACACACACACACACACACACACTGACGCACACACACACACACATACACACACACACACACACAGGCACACAGGCGCACACACACACACACACACACACCAGACAAGTACACACACACACACACACACACACACACCTACACACAACACACCAGACAAGTACACACACAACACATACACACAGACACACACACAACACACCAGACAAGTACACACTGACGCACACACTGACGCACACACACACACACACACACACACACACACACACACACACCCACCAGACAAGTACACACACACACACACACACACACAGACACGCACACACAGACACACAACACACCAGACAAGTACACACACAACACATACACACAGACACACACACAACACACCAGACAAGTACACAGACACACACACACACAGACACACACACACACAACACACCAGACAAGTACACACTGACGCACACACTGACGCACACACACACACACACACACACCCACCAGACAAGTACACACACAACACACACACACACACACACACACACACACACACACCAGACAAGTACACACACAACACATACACACAGACACACACACAACACACCAGACAAGTACACACTGACGCACACACACACACACACACACACACACACCCACCAGACAAGTACACACACACACACACACACACACAGACACGCACACACAGACACGCACACACCAGACAAGTACACACACAACACATACACACAGACACACACACAACACACCAGACAAGTACACAGACACACACACACACAGACACACACACACACACAACACACCAGACAAGTACACACTGACGCACACACTGACGCACACACACACACACACACACACACCCACCAGACAAGTACACACACACACACACACACACACACACACACACACACAGACACACACACACACAACACACCAGACAAGTACACACACACGCACACACACACGCACACACACACGCACAGGCACGCACACACACAGACACAGACGCACAAACACACCAGACAAGTAAACACACACACACACACACACACACACACACTAGACAAGCACACACATCTACATAGGGAATTCACAAGTGGCCAATCTGTACGAAGCAGCAGTTCACACATGGGGCACATTAAAGCTGTAAATGCTTTAAAATTACTGCGCAGTTTGTTCATTGTGTCTCTTAAATAACCACTATGTTTACAGTTTTGAAACATCTCCTGTCCCCAAAGAAAATGTGAGATTTAGTGATGAAAATGAATTGCTTACAGAATGCAGTCCTCACAGAATGCAGTTTAAAACTTTTCCACTGTTACAGACTCGGGTTACTGTACAGCAGAGTGTGCTGTCAGCGGTACACAGAATGGATCTGGACAGGTTTACTACCCGCTGCCCTGTAGTGAATGGGATGTGTTTATAGTCTATAATCAGAAGTTTGGGCGCATCGGTGCTGGCCCAGGTGAGTGTCTGAGCGGGGGAATGATGAATGGCTCTCCCTGCAGAACTCGCCCAACATCGCTCTGGAGGCCCACACCATCAAGGCCAGCAGCTTCAACGGCATGACCTGCACGCTGTTCCAGAAGCTGACCCCCGAGCGCGCGGGCCTGAGGGAGCTGGGCGCCCGCGACCCCGACATGAACCTGGACAAGCAGCTCAGCTTCAAGTGCAACGTCTCCAGCACCCTCTCCAACCTGGCTCTCAAAGTCAGTCTGGCCCCCTCTCCTCCTCTCTCTCCTCCTCTCTTCCTCCACCTCTCCTACCCCCCTCTCCTCCTCTCTTACCTCTCTCCTCCTCTCTCTCCTCCTCTCTTCCTCCACCTCTCCTACCCCCCTCTCTTCCTCTCTTACCTCTCTCTCTCTCCTCCTCTCCACCTCTCCTACCCCCCTCTCTTCCTCTCTAACCCCCTCTCCTCCTCTCCAACCTCCCCCTCTCCTCCTCTCCTAGCTCATTCCTCCCACTCCTTTTCTCCCTTCCTTTTTACCCTTTCTCTCTCGCCTCCCTTCCTCTTCTCCTACCCCTCTTTCCCTCCCCCTCCTATCCTGTCCTCCCTTCTATCCTTCTGACCCCTCTTCTCCTTCCTCTGCCTCCCTCTAATAAGATCAATCAGGTTCTTCTTCTGTGGAAAGCTCTGCCGAGGGTATTACTGCAGTCCATTGTGAGGGCAGGACTCCTCCTCCCTTTCCCCGTTCCGTGCTGTGGAATTTATTTCATTTTGACTAGCAAAAACCTCACCAAAGAGGGATTTCTGACTCCGGGCCAATGCGGAGATTGAGCCCCTTGTAAATTCACTGTTCAGGGATAATTGGCCCTGGTTCCAGCAGAACCACTGGGGTGTTTTATGCTGGTGATCATCCAGTGTTGGAACAGAGCTTAGAGGCCTGCAGAACTGGAGTGGCTTTGTTCCCTGTAAACCTCTCTATTTGGGCAAATTAAGTGTTGTGGTCCTGTTAACTGCTCGTGTGAAGAAATGCAGTGGCTGTTGTCCTTGTAAACCTCTAATGAGAGAGATGGAGTTGTTTTTAATCCTTGTAAACCTCTAATGAGAGGGAACGAGAGAGTTGTTTTAGTCCTTGTAAACCTCTAATGAGTGAGATGGAGTGATTGTGATTCTTGTAAACCTGCAATTCAAGGTGTGGAGTGGTTGCTGTCAGTCATTGTAAATGCCTCTTGAGAGAAATGCACTGGTTTCATTCCTTGTTATTTAATGAGAGAGATGCAGGGATTGTGGTCCTTGTAAATCCTTATAGTGAGAGAGAGACTGTGGTTTTAGTCATTGTAAACCCTCTAGTTAAAGCGATGCAGTGATTGTGGTATTTGTAAATCCCTCTAGTGAGACAGATGCAGTGATTGTACTCATTGTAAACCACTCATGAGAGAGGTGCAGTGATTGTGGTTATGGTGAACCCTCTGATGAGAGAGGTGCAGTGATTGTGGTTATGGTAAACCCTCTGATGAGAGAGGTGCAGTGATTGTGGTTATGGTGAACCCTCTGATGAGAGAGGTGCAGTGATTGTGGTTATGGTGAACCCTCTGATGAGAGAGGTGCAGTGATTGTGGTTATGGTGAACCCTCTGATGAGAGAGGTGCAGTGATTGTGGTTATGGTAAACCCTCTGATGAGAGAGGTGCAGTGATTGTGGTTGTGGTAAACCCTCTGAGAGAGATGCAGTGATGTTGGTTACAGTAAACCCTCTGATGAGAGAGATGCAGTGATAGTACTCATTGTAAACGCTCTGATGAGAGAGGTCCAGTGATTGTGGTCCCTGTGGTTTTTCAGAACACCATTGTTGAGGCTTCGCTGCAGCTGCCTGCCTCGCTGTTCTCCCAGTACTCCGGCCAGGCCGAGGAGACCTTCTACAAGCTCCACCTGCTGGCCTTCAGGAACGGGAAGCTCTTCCCCGCCACCGGCAACTCCACCCAGCTCGCCGACCAGGGCAAGAGGCGTAGCGTGGCCACCCCCGTCATCCTCACCAAGATCGGTGGGTCCACTACTGGGTCACCTGACCTGACCTCACCAGTGTAGAAGACATGGGACACTTTATAGGACCGTGGTAGAACACTAGCACCCTGTGGGCCTCCCGAAGGAATTGAGGATGTCTGTCTTTAGCTTTAAATTATTCCTCAAATGCCGTCCTGAAAAAATGCATTCTTCCCAGGGAACTTTATTTAGCCTTTCTTTAGTCGAAACCACTTTAAGTGAATCAAAAGTTTTTGGAAAGTTCGGATGCCTCTGGCCTGCTGACAGCTATGTGATTCGGGTTAGCGGCGGCTGTGTGATTCGGGGTGTCGACCGCTACGTGTTTTTCGGGGTAGTGACAGCTATGTGATTTGGGGCGAGTGTGGAGCTTCTGTCTGATTCTCCCCCCCACCCCCACCCCCCCACGCAGAGGGCTACCCCCTGAGGAACCTGCGGGTCCCGGTGAACGCCACGCTGCGCCGGTTTGCGCACGGCGCGGACGCCGCGGCGGCCTACTGGAACTTCAGCCTGCTGGGAGGGCAGGGCGGCTGGGAGTCGGAGGGCTGCCGCGTCCTCCACTCCGACGACAACTTCACCACCATCTCCTGCAACTCGCTCAACAACTACGGAGTGCTGATGGTGAGCATACGCCACCCCCCCCCGCCGCCACTGACTTCCCCCGCCCTCGTTTCTGCTTATAAATACTCAGGGCATCTGCTTAAGTCACTTCTGTGGAGCTACGCCGCTTCCTATTCGCTCAGTCAGGTCGATGCTCTGCTCTGCGAAAACAGACTGCAGTTTACACCGGCAGTAATTGGCCATTATACGGCCATCCTCCAGGAAGTTGGCTTTGGGACCTAAAATGTCTGCTGTGATGTTGCGGCAGCCAGACCCAGGTCCTTGTCCCTGAGACAGATGGATGTTTTATCTTCCAGGACCTGAGTAGAGGGGAGTACGTCTATCCCAGCGCTGACCTTCTCCACCCAGTCATCTACGCCACCGCCATTATCCTGCTGCTGTGTCTGCTGGCTATTATTGTGAGCTACATCTACCACCACAGGTAAACAACGCCCCTGTTCAGCCCTGCCACTGGGCCTCCGCTTACCTGGGCTCACAGGGCCTTCCAAATGCACCTGAGAGAGTTTAGGTGGTGTCTCAGCTTTTTCCCGTTGGCTGAGGTTTGCTTTTTATTTGCCAACTCTGATCCAAATCTGGACCCAGCTACATTTGTCGTTATATCACTTGAGACCATCACGCTACATTACTTTTTACCATCTGTGAGCGGGATCCTTGCTAAGAGAGTCTTCACTCCTAAGTTCCGAACAACTTCAGAGTCCAGTCGTTTCCTTTATTGCTTGTCATTACTTGCTTAGAGACCCTTTCTAATGAGAAAAGTTTTGAGGAAATGGTCATATTTTCTTCCATTTGTTCCGTAGGTAAAAAAAGGAACAAAACAAGTTTTATATGCAGCTTAACGTGTCTTTTTCGCTGGGCTCTTTCCAGGTCGGTCCGGATCAGCCGTAAATGCTGGCACATGCTGATCAACCTGTGCTTCCACATCTTCCTGACCTGTGGCGTGTTCATCGGGGGCATCACCCAGACACGCCACACCAGCGTGTGCCAGGCTGTGAGTGCCCCCCCTACCCCCCCCAGCTCTTCTCTCTCAGCAGAGCTGTCGAGCGTGTCTGGCACATACACTCACTGTTTACAATACCGAACGGTCTGCTGTAGCACATTGCAGTCGGGAGGGGGGGGGAGGGTTTTGGCACCATTTTGGCTCCAAGAAACTGAGTCGGCCAATTCTTCCGGCTCAGTCAGCTCAGCTCCCGGGCTGTTTGTAAATGAAACTGGTCGGAGGACGGCTCTGCTCGAGGCAGATACGGAGGAAACCTGCCACGCCGATCCCGTTCTAACCGGCTTGATATGGGAATTTGACACGCTATTCTTTACAGTTGATTTATGTGTTTGTTGCCCACATTATGTCTTTCCTCCTTTCCAAAGAGGCAAGACAATGTGTAGAGATGAGATTTCACAAAAAGAACATATTTTAAACGATGTATGGATTATTGTTATGTAAATGCTTTGGAAGCGTATGTAAGCCGGTGGGAGTGTGGGGACGGTTCAGTACAGCGTACGGTCATAAGCGGCTGGGTCAGATGGCAGTTTTATTCTCTCTCTCTCTCTCTCTCTCCCTCTCTCTCTCTCCCTCTCTCTCCCTCTCTCTCTCCCCCTCTCCTCAGGTTGGCATCGTGCTGCATTACTCCACTCTGGCCACCGTGCTGTGGGCAGGAGTGACGGCACGCAACATCTACAAGCAGGTCACCCGCAAGGCCAAACGCTACGAAGAGCTGGACGAACCGCCACCACCGCCCAGGCCCATGCTGAGGTATGGCACTACAACCCCCACGATGCACCTGGATTGACTGGTTGTGCTACCATCTTGGGCAGAGGGGTAGTATTTCACTGTTGCTGCACTCTGGTTACCTCACTCTGTCCTTGTAGGCATTACACCTTTATGAAGCGAATCTCCTCAAATAACCTTAAAGCAATTGGTTCATTATTTGAAAACCTTTTTTTTTTTTTTTTTTTTTATATCTTTTTAAGATACAGTTGGAACTGAATATATACTGTTGTTCCTATAAGACTCAAATGTAAATTTTGCACCATCTGTTGAAGCTCCCTCTAAATTGGAGCACATGACTACTTCTAATGATTTAACACAAATCCAGGAGTAACTATCAGTAGCGCATGAATAGCAAGTTCATGAAATGGTTCACCTCAAAACGATCAAAAGTATATTTTGCCTTTTCCTTCATTTATGGAGTTTCTTTTTTGATGTAGATATAGATATAAATGTGGTGTATGGTGGTGTGGGATTTCATGCGTGCATTTATTTTCACGCAAATCGTGTTTACATAATGCAGGCTTTTTCAAGACCGTTACATTTTTGAAGGTAATACAAACACCCAAAGCTTGGAAGTGTGTTGAAATTGTTCTGCTCTAAAAGGTAGCGCTTTTAAAATGACTTTCAAACAACTGCACACCAGTTTAATACTAAAGCGTATGCACATTCCGGTGACTTGTCATTAGTGGCTTGTCATTCTCTTTGCAATTTCAAAATCAATGGTTTATACACCTGGGGGTACCTGTGCTTGTCAAGCAAGTAGACGTGCCAGTCTGGTGTTTGTCTTTTAAACTTTGTGAAAGACAGTTGAATCAGCCCTCTGCATATTTGCCTGGCCTCAAGCTCTCTGTGTTTTTTTGTCCCAAGCCTTTGTCTATAATGTCTGTGAGATGTTGTTGAAATGCTTCTTTACAGTATAACAGGATTTTAATTGGACGCCTGAAATTTCTAAAAATGAATGCAGTTGTATATTGGTTAAATCACTACCTTAGCAGTGTCAAGGGGAGTGTTTAACAAATCTGCAGAATTCCTTTTCACTGTACACAAAGGTATAGGGTTATGTAGGTCCCCCCTAACCAGAAATATGCAGTTTTTATGTCATCCCCTTGTTAAACGGTGGCTGGCCAAGGACTTGATTTGAAATCCATTTTTCTTTCTTTTCATAGGTTCTACTTGATAGGCGGGGGAATCCCCATCATTGTGTGCGGTATAACTGCAGCGGCTAACATCAAGAACTATGGAAGCCGTGCTAATGCACCTTTGTAAGTATGCTGGGCTCCCTAATCCCATAATTGTAACAATGTTGCTTTCTTATTTGCCAGCTGAAAATCTGAAATTGTTTTACATCTGCCGGGCACAGTTTTGAATATTCTTTCCCTATTCACGATTCACGATTCACGATTCATAAACTGAAATTGCTTTTTTATCATCCAACTGTTTGTTTTTATAAAGAGTGAATATTTGTTTATAAAATGAAGTAAATATAACGGCCTATTTTAAGTTTATCTTGCCACTTTGTGAGTGCCAGTTTTCTAGGCTGCCTCTCTCGGTAATGGCAGCTGTTGGGTTGTATAAATATTTTGACTGAGGTTTTGGGTTTAATTAATTTTTGTGCAGAGACGCAACAAAAACTGCAGATCGGGGTGTTATGGGTCGCAAGCACTCGAAATGCAAAACAAACCTTACCACGCAAAGCACCTCCGCTAATTCACTGTATCATGCCTGAAAATGACTTTTAATTAAGTTTCACATTTAACCTAATGAAGCTCATTTTTTAATGACTCCAGATCATGGGTCCGTATAAATCTTTAAGATATCAGCCGACTGACTCTTGGAGAGATGTTTGAGTTCGTGAAAATGTGCGGTAACACTTGACTTGATCCCCTTGCCATAGGGCTGGCATACAGAGATACTCATACACGACATAGCAGTCACGAGATGGCATAACCGATGATGTCTGTTGATGTCAAACGATATAAAAGTGGAATGATGATAAAAGTATGACAGTTTTATGTCATTTGACATTACCTCACATCAAACACCACACGCTCCTAACCCTATGAAGGCAGTGAGTGTGTTGCTGACTCTCATAACCCCGTGGGGTCAGTGAGCGTGTAGCTGACTCTCCTAACCCTATGAAGGCAGTGAGCGTGTTGCTGACTCTCATAACCCCGTGGGGTCAGTGAGCATGTAGCTGACTCTCCTAACCCCGTAGGGTCAGTGAGCGTGTTGCTGACTCTCCTAACCCCGTAGGGTCAGTGAGCGTGTTGCTGACTCTCCTAACCCCGTGTCCTGTCCCCCCAGCTGCTGGATGGGGTGGGAGCCCAGCCTGGGGGCCTTCTACGGGCCGGCGGCCTTCATCATCTTCGTCAACTGCATGTACTTCCTGAGCGTGGCGGTGCAGCTGCGCCGGCACCCGGAGCGCAGGTTCGAGCTGAAGGAGGCGGGCGAGGAGCAGCAGCGGCTGGCGCCCAGCGAGCAGGGCGAGGCGCCCGCCCCGGACTCCGCCTCCGTCTCCCAGGGCGACTGCTCGGCCGTGTCGCTGTCCGCGCTGGAGAACGAGCACACCTTCCCGGCGCAGCTGCTGGGCGTGGGCTTGGCGCTGCTGCTGTTCGTGGCCCTGTGGCTGTTCGGGGCGCTGGCGGTCTCCCAGGAGTACCCCGCCGACCTGGCCTTCAGCTGCCTGTTCGGGGTGGCGGCCCTGGGCCTGGGCGGGTTCCTGGTGGCGCACCACTGCGTGAACCGCGACGACATGCGGCGGTACTGGGTGACGGCCTGCTGCCCGGGGCGGCGGGAGTACTCTGTGCAGGTGAACGTGGCCCCGCCGGGCCCCGGCGCGGGGGCCGAGGAGGCGCCCAAGTGCCCCAACGGCAGCGCAGAGTCCTCCTGCACCAACAAGAGCGCCTCCAGCCTCAAGAACTCCTCCCAGGGCTGCAAGCTCACCAACCTGCAGGCCGAGGCGGCCCAGTGCAAGCCCCCCTCGGCGCCGGCCCCGGCCCCCAGCAACGGCGCCGCCCTGCTGGACAACAGCCTGACGGAGCACTCGGTGGACAACGAGATCAAGATGCACGTGTCGCCCGTGGAGGTGCAGTTCCGGCCCAACGGGCACCCGGGCCGGCACCACAAGAGCCGCACGCGGGCGCACCGGGCCAGCAGGCTGACCGTGCTGCGCGAGTACGCCTACGACGTGCCCACCAGCGTGGAGGGCAGCGTGCAGAGCGCCGGGCCCCACAGGGCCCGCCACGCCGGCCCCGAGGGCCACGCCCGCAGCCGCCGCGCCGCCTACCTGGCCTACAGGGGGCGCCAGCACGGCCACGCGCAGCAGGACAGCAGCGACGCCAGCGCCTCCCTGCCCCGCCGCTGCCGGAGCAGGGGAGGGGGCGGGGGAGCGGGAGAGGGGGGCAGGGAGGCGGCCGCGGGGGGCGAGGCCGAGACGCACAGCGGGGGCACGTCCAACGCCAGTAAAGACAGCTTAAAGCAGTCCATCACTGTGGACCTGGAGGCCCAGCCCAAGTCCTACGGCCTGAACCTGGCCAACCAGAACCCGGCCAACCAGAACCTGGCCAACCAGAACCCGGCCAACCAGAACGGGCAGCTGAAAGACAGCAGGCAGGGCGCCCCCTTGCTGGGCTCGGACGGTAACGCTGGCAACATTAAGACTGGCTTATGGAAACATGAAACTACTGTGTAGCGATTGTTCCCGGCTGAACTCAGAGCGCCCGGCGTACTTCTCATGAACTGTGAATCTTGTTCCGTATTTTATTTAGTTTAAATTTATTTTATTTTATTTCAGAGACGCCAGAGACGATTTTTAAAAGCTTTAAAAAAAAAAAAAGAACGTTTTTTTGGAAATATCTTTTTAAAAAATTGAACTGAAAAGCCACAGTAATTGTGTATGTGAAATTTGAGTGAATATTTGTGAAGAGCACCAGGGTTTGTAAGAAGAAGCAGCTTTTACCATTTTGTAAATGATCTATTTTTATATACTTTTAACCCTGTCCATCACAGATTTTCTATGTGAAACTGCATGGCCTGTGCTGTTGCCCTGTGCATATATAATGGGCTGGTATTTTTTATTTTCTAGATCTTGAATTTTGTTTTTGCATAATAAACTAAATGTCTCTAATTGCACCTACTCTACCACTTAAACATGTTTTGCAGTGCCTGACACACACATTATCTACATTACCTCACAACCTCTATTTTTCTTATTCGAAAAAGTCACTGTAGCAGGTTGCAAAACCCAGATGGGTAGAGGCCATAGTTTAATAGTGGCTAGGTCACCCTCCATATCCTGTCAACTGTGTCAGAATGGCCCGTGAAATGGTCACTGAGTGAGTCAGACCCCCAGGCAGGCACATAACCAGTCTAGGCGAGGCCGGCAGCCATCTTTCAGTGGTGGGGCGAGCTCGTCCTTGGAGAGGAGGATAATTAGAGGAGTCTCTCACCCCCCATGCCTGGCCAATCCCTTACAGCTAAGAGGTCTAGGACGGATACTTTTTAATGAGTTTGTTCATGGACTCGGCTGAACTCTCCCAGGTACTCATCGCTAAGTCCCAATTTCCTCCTGGAAAATTGAAATTTATACACGCCGTAGTTTCTTTTTCCAATTTACAAATAATTTGAAATTGATGTTCGGATCGTCCAGTGTACAATGTTCCCACCCTACTTCAAATCAAAAGGGCGTTCAGGTAACATGGGCGAGTGACAAGCGTCGCTGTGGCTTGGTGTCAGGTCACCGTGCACTCTTTTATGTAGGTTAAACTTAGTGGAAATAAAATCTTTTTTTTATGGGGGACCTGGTTAAAACACAGTCCAATTTTGCCTACTTCAACAAATGTCTGGCCAGAAAGCATTTCACTCAAAAACCTGTGGCATTTATAAGGGGTATGTATGGCTGCTGGACTCCACCACTATATTTCAGTTTGAGTTTAACCCTGTGCCGGTCTGGAGGCGGCGGAGGGAGACGCCTGGTCAGCACTTTGCTCCACTGCCTGTGCCCTCCTCTCCTGGCTGTTATTATGCAGGTGCTCCTCTGCTGTTAAACGGGCTCGAAGGGCGGCAGTCTGTGAAGGGCACTTTAACGGCAGTTTCCTGTTTGGATGGTAGCCTTTTATTGAGGTGCCGGTATTGTTTAGAATGCTTCCAGTGCAGAAAATGAAACGGAAACTCGACTGAATTTTAAAAAAAGAGCGTTCTTCCACTAGCACGTCGCCCAAATGTAATTCCAAATGCTTTACCGCGGCGTGTCACGCGGGCTACAGTTACGGCCTGACGGCCTTATTAAAGCCTGCTTATGTACTCCTTTCTAGAACGTTCCCTCCTGCTCCACTACACCCTGCTGTTGCTTCAGCAGTCCGAGGAGGTGCATGCGTAATGCCTTAAGTTTCAAGGTCGGTTTCCTTTTGTCAGGCCAAATAACTTCAACGAGTTCGGCTGCGCTGTCTGAATAATTGCCAATCCAATCCCCCCCCCCCCCCCCTTTATCATTGGTGTGACCAGCGAGTGCTTCCCCTTGTTGCCGTGGTGAAGGTCATTCAATAATAATTAGAGTAATGCATTCAAACACTCCTTATCCATAACTGTCACCTACCATTACAAGCCCTGTGCTGTACACTGAAAGCGAATAGCATGCTAGCACTTCACCCCGCTGATGATGCCTTTTAATGCAGATTTCAGGAGGACGGAGATGTATTGCACAGCCATACTGGATATATCACAACTTAATAAGCCTTTGATTTATGTTTAAGGCAATAATTACTTTGTTGGAAAAGCTTCAACAGCCTTAAGAACTCATCTTCCAATCAGCATTCAGGCGGACAAGCAGAAATCAGATATAATTCCCCCTACTTACCTCGCACTGCAAAGCCCAATTTACCCAATTTACCCAGTGAGCAAAAGGCAGAATCTAGACCTTCAATAGGGGTGGACAACTAGGCTCCAGCCTCCAGCCTCCAGCCTCTAGAGACGTTTTGACATAAAAGGGCTAAACTCACCCCAGTATAGCTCTGGTTTCACCAGGATATAGTCTGGCGAGGTCCTAGAAAACTTTCACTTTTCAACCAAAAGTGAAGTTGCTTTCACCAGAAATGTTCCCTGGGCTAGTGTGCTGTGGGTCTTTAGAGTAAAATGGTATCAATGAAACGAGCAACACACTAGGCCATTCCTGCCAGGCTAGCATATCTATGGTACTCTGCCATTCATATGTATGGCATAGTACCATAGATATGTATTAAGGAAGTATGTGTCAGCAGATTTTCCACGTTCTTTCCACTGCATTCCACTGTTTTTACATTGGTCTTACCCACTTGGTTTTGTCCACCCTGAATGACGTGGCCATTTCTCCAACAAGAAAGTGAACTAACATTCATACGTTCGTCCTTTATAGTGTCACAGTTGTTGAAATGGATGATAATGGATGTACGCCCATCTGTCCAAATACCCACTATTACAGACGTACATTATCACAGGAATTCATTTTTATGGTCTCAAAAGAATTTGAGACACCTTTCAAATATTTTACATGAAGTTTTGTGTTGCACAAATATTTTAAACTTCTCAGGTGCAGATTATCATTGTCACTTGCCATTTAAATGACATTCATATCCGTTTGTTGAGATTATGATTAACCTCATTTAAATATGTAACAATTTCAACTGATAAAATAGTACTAAAATATATTTTTTAATATGTCTTAGCCGCTGTATAGCTTTAAATCCTGAGTTTATGTACAGCCTAGTCAAACAACACTCACAATCTGGTGCTAATAACACAGGCATTCAAACCTGCAAAAGGATTGGGAAAATACACTCATTTTCAAAGGTAGCATACAGGAAAATGGTTTCCTTGTATCTGCACCAGGCTTCAGAGAGCAAACTGTGATTATAATTTGATGGCCTGAACAGATGGCCATTCAGTAAAGCAATTTATTTATTTTTTACAATGGGCAAAATTCCAGGGCCAGCTAATGAGAAAGAGGCCGCAGGTAGCAGTCCTGCAGACGATTCCTCACAAAGTAATTTAGAGCAGAATCAAAAAAGTTCATCCGTGAGTTCAGATATGTGGTGCAGTCTGTTCGGGCGGCGGACTCTCCAGCCACATGAATCTCCCTGCATCAGGGATCATCAAATCGAGGGCGGAGAACTGCTGGTTTTCCACCCTCCCTTTACCTGGGAGTCTGAAGACAGTCTGGCCAATCGGTAGCACAAATTGGTCAGCTAATTTCCAGGGAGAAAAGAAAACTAGGGCAGAATTTGATGCTGGCTGCCCGACATGGTTGGGGGTTCGATGCCTGGCATTGCACTTCCTGTTATCCCCGTCTGAATAAAAAGTACAGAAGAAGAGTAGACTGCCTGTGTCTTTATAAAGAGCAATGGCCATAATTTAATAAAATTCCAAAACATTGTAACTCCCTGAAGACATTTGATTAAATAAACACACATTTCCTCTTCAAGAGCTTACCCAGCATGGCTGCACATCATTCTGTTTATGTCCATTTTCTGCATGCTGTGAATCAAATGTAACATGCATGAAAATGCCAGTGCCAAACTAAGGCAATGAATCTTAATTCATCTGAGGGGACTTTTGTTTGTGTTACGAATAATCTGTTGATTTTCAAGTGAAGATTTGGAGTTTTGATTTGTCTGTCTGGGCTGTCGTGCCAACTTTATACGGCATTGTACCTAATATACTCTACCTTACTCTTTCCAAAATGCATACAGTATATGTTTAGCAGCTACAAATCTTCAGTATGTAAATTGGTAGGGATATAACATTGCACCAGAGAGGCTGTGTACCAATTACTGCATTGGCTAATTACTGTAATAAAGGCTGTACGGAGTGACTACAGTGTGTTGGGTAGCTCACTCTGTCTCACTGCTCACAGGCCTTTTTCTATCTTGGCACGATCCGAAGCATTTTTATGCACTAGACACAGGCTTTAAAAATTCATGCCAGAAGTTAAAAGCATTGACTTACATGAAAATGCCTTGTGGGACAGGTCACCTTGCCGTGCCAAATCCTTTAGAAAATTGTCTTCACCTGCATGATGTTTTATATTGTCCAGGGGCAAGGTTCGGTCTCGCTTATGATGGATGTAAAAGTTCAAATGCTAATCATTTGGTGACTGACAGCGTAAAGATGTGAGGGACCGCCAAGCTCTCCATTTTGTTTCTCTGCAGATTTATTGAACAATTTGGTTTGTATCCAGTTTATTACATCTCAGAGTACTGTGAGGAGAATTATATTCTTAAGAGGGACACTGACACAATGTATGGCTTGTTAGCCATGTTGCCCTCTGTGGGAAGCACATCACATGTACCCTGTTCAGTGGCAATTCTCTCCTGTTATTTTTAAGCTGATCTTGTCTTTCATGGCGATTAACCACTGGGGGAAAAAAAAAAGAACATCTCTGCTGTGCTTTAGGTCTAAATATGTAGCAAATACAATGGAATCCAGAGACAGTCAAATGGCCTCTTCCAGACAGTTTCTTCACTGCCCCCTGGGAACTGTCACCCTAATGATTACTGGCCATCTGCAACACGCTCCTGTTTCACTGTGCTGTCTCATTCAGTCTTAACTTCACGGGGCCACACACTGCCATCTCTACAGTGTCCCCGGCCTCACCCTTGCAGTGTCTCTGGCAAACCATTCAATTTTTTTTACTTTGCTGTATTCTTCTAAATTACAACTCCCTTGTCAGCTATTACGGAATCAGGCTTGTAAAGGTGATCTTGTCGAGATGTACTTAATGAAAATGATTGTATTCTGTGCGTACACCTCAAATGTAATAACCCAGCAGGCTACTCCCAAAAATGATGAATGCACTCACCTGAAATAGTAGCTAAAATAAGTCCTTTCCTTATCAGCTAAAATACAATTAGGATTAGTCTGGCAAACCCGTGATATTGAATTGTAGTCCTTGAGAAGTGTCTGAAATCAGAAATATTTCAGACTTTCAGTATTTCAGTCCAATACAAATGAGCATATGCCACCAGTTAGGGACATAGCCATGGCTTGAGGGTAATCTATGGTGGCTACTTGCCACCCGGTTGGCTGCGTGGAAGCACCCTGTATGTTCACCATTCCTAATTATAGGTAATTCATTCAGTAATGGTCATTCTTTGCATATGTTTATCAGGAAGTATACAAAATGTATATCAGCATGCTAATAGGACACAACATATTTCTTGTTAGTCATGAAGTCATTAACTAGTGTAGATTTACTTAACCACATATTTGTATATTTGTAATCTTATACCTTAAAGAAGACAATCTGAAGCTCCCTCCCCTTCCAACAATTGCAGCAGTGCCTTGTTGACACTGACAGTCATGTGCTGTGCTTGTGTGCTGTCAACAGGCACTGCCCTCGGGCACTTTTGTGATGCCTGCACTAATGCTTTCCAACCTCAGTCTGGCCACTCCACTGGTATGTTAAACATCAGCGATGTTAAAAGGCTGTATTGCATTGCTATTCAAAGTCCGTAGCCAAAATTAAGGTCAGACAAGGGAGCACAAACTGTTACCATATGACAAAAGAATCATGGTATATTTTCAACAGCAATCGAATTAAAAAAATATATAGACAGTATAGGAAGAGAATATGACATAAAACTATTGATGCACAAAATGAAGCACCGGTCCAATTTCTTTCAATATTAGTACATTCTAGTACTTTTCCTGTCGGAGTCCAGGTAGCCTATATTATTTTGTTGATAAAATGGTCAGGATGTCTCGCAGCCACGCGCTCCCATTCACTCGCACCAGACGCAAAATGAATGCGTAAGGACGTGGCATGAACTCCGGCGAAGTTGGCAAGTATCCCACATCTTGCACCATCCAAGCTGACAGGCAAACGGGCTTAAACCGAAATCCTAATGGACGCGAGAAGTGTGGAAAACATGTGCTGCACTGGAAGAAACAGATTCAACCAGAGGTAGAACAGCAAGAGTATATTGTGTGTTTCATTTGGTTTATACATTTGCAATGCACTTCAATTTGAAAACATTCACATGCCATGTGGAATACTTGTAGATATGCATCGCGTAGTGGTATTACTGTTGCCGTTTCGGATGTCGAAGCATTGCTGAAATTAAACGAACATGTACTGAATGTTCTATCCTGTGGAGAATCTACGTGACTGAGCTTGAGTTGTGAGATAATATCAAATAACCAAACAAACAACCCAAATGTTCCTGTTAATAGCTCGATTTCGTTCAGAAATGTGAATTTTAACGTGAACATAGCGGGTCAATTGCAGTGTGCTTCGCTTAACTGGAGCTGATAAGCAAAGCTGTGGACTAAGATTTAGCTATTCCAGTTAAAATGCAGATCTGTGGTTTGAGGTTTAAAACTGGATTTTTGGTCAATATTAAATCTAATTTGCGAGTTCCAATACTATACTGATACTGTAATTCCAAAAAAGCAAGTGCTCATTGAAGATGTACCAACATGGTGGGCCACAGGCCCAGTCCTGGAGGGCCACAGTGTCTGCTTGTTTTCAGGGGGTGTTTTCTGCACCAGTGGTTCATTTATTGGCTAACAAATCCACACCCCTTGTTCTCAAGGCCTTAATTGGGGGGAAATTGAAAGGAAACCACAAAAACTCTCAGACACAGGCCCCATGGCAATTTAGTTTGACACCCTTGTGGTAGGCCTGCATCTTCATTGCAACCCAGAACTGCCCAACTCTGGTCCTGGAGATCTACCTGTAGAGTTTATTTCCGTCCTTAACAAACCACACCCCATTCAATGGTTAAAGATCTTGTTGAGCTATCAATGAGTAGAATCAGGTGTGCCAAATTAGGTTAAAATGAATACCCACAGGATGCTAGATCTCCAGGAACAGGTTCAGCCTAATTGTTACCAGTCATGAGAAATCATTTTACATGTATGCAATGTGTTTTGTTGGCCAAATCTTAATTCTGACGTTAGGGGTATTCAATGATCAATGTTGACTATTGAGACCTGCAGTTGTCCAGTGCAGCATTCCAGTTTCTGACTACTATGGATTGGTGAGCGCGTCTTTTGGAATAAGTGCAGTGTATTGCCTCTACAGCACAGGTGTCAAACTCCAGTCCTGGAGGGCCGTAGTGTCTGCTGGTTTTTGGGGTGTTCTGGGTTCATTCAAGTCACTGATTGGTTAAAGTATCTACACGCCTTGTTCTCAAGGCCTTAATTGGCCTCTGATTGAAAGGAAACCGCAAAAACCCGCAGACACTGCAGCCCCCTGGGGATTCAGTTTGACACCCCTGCTCTACAGTGAACATTAGTTCTTGATAGCAGCCACTGTTGAAATGGGAATTGCCTTATTGTCAGGGGTGATGCCTGTCAGGTCAGCCATCGGTGAAGACACTGCTGTGCTGTAATCAGCGCGACTCCACTACTACTGTGTGCTTAGCACCTTTCTGTGTGATTTGTAGCTCTAATCATCGTTAGGTTTTAAAGTCATTTCAATTTGCTTTACAAAAGCTTGAATCTTTGTCAGATTTGACTTATCCTCACACGGATCTTTCTCTCTTTATCGGTGGAGCTCACACACTAATTACTGTGGAAATTATGCCCTGAAAAGTGATTATCTTCCATTGCTTAGAGTGCTGTGCTTTCCACTTTTCTTTTGTGAAATATAGCATATCCTCCGACTTCATGCAGCAGTCTCTGTCATACTGTCTGCTAGATTTTCTTAATGTTCGTAGAGGCTTTGATTCATATTTGATATCACATGCTGTCGCAGATGCTTGACACAGAACAGATGAGGTTATTATCACCTGATAAAATCTTTTTTTTTTTCTCAAAAGAAAAAAAGATGTTATTTATGAAAATTAATGGGTTTGCCACTTAATACAGGTTACTGTAGGTGTAACAGTACAAATTAATGTTTATTTATAGGGGTCTCATCCCAGATTACAGTTGATAAAAAATTAACCATGTTCCTCAACACAGCCTTACTTGCTAAGGCTTATATTCAGTTTTGTGGTCTAAGGAGCATACAGTATCTTGTGAACAGTGACATCGTACCGCAGAATTGGGGAAACAATGGGGGCTTTGTGAATTGCTGTATGACTTCAAATTGTGCCCCCTTTACATTTGTCAGAAATATTCGTACTCGTTGTTTTCAAACTTTCAAATTCAAACTTCATTGTTTTATTTCAAGTTGAATGTGCTGGAGTAAAGAGCCAAAACAACAAAACATTTATTTTGCTTTTTTTAAATATTTGTCATTTTTTTTGTTTTGTTTTATTTATTTTGTCTATCTCGGGCTAATTATGAGAACCATTTTTAAGTGCTGCTGTCTCTATCTAATTTTCTCGTGCTTTGAGTCTTGGCAGCAGGTTCAGTAGGGATAGCACTGCTCAAAAAAGAACTCTTCCCTTCCTCTCTCTGCCTCTCTCCGTTACAGGCTTTTAATGTCGTAGCACAGGTGGTAATACTGTTTATACTGAAGCTGTCCATGGAACATTGAGCATAAACACCAAACAGCATTAGGAAAAGCTGAGCATTTGGCAGAAATATCTCTCAGCCATCGAAACATTAGGTCAATGAGGCGGCGTAGCAAACAACAAACTCGTGGAGCAGTGCAGAAATTATACAAGGAATAATTGGTTGCCATTTTGGTGGTACACTCTCAGTAAGGTACAGAAATAAATCTGTTGAGGTTCTGGCCATTGTAAAAGATTTGAAACCTGACCAAATTTGGAGTTCTATTCGTAGTTGCACATTTTGAATTTTGAATGTTTGAATTTGGAATGTGCAGCGTACTGCAGAACTCTTGTCTGTTATTAAAAATGTATCGTTCTTCGGCCATCACATTTAAGATCATTCGTAACTTCCAATAAGCAGAGTCTACCGGAAATGTCCATGTAGTTAATAAAATGCTAATATGTGTCATGGTAAATTAATTTCTCAATCTCTGCTACTTCCGTTAAATAACTGTTGACTCCTTAGGAATGCGGGATTCAAAGGACCACGGAACGAAAATATGCAGCCAGATGGGCCGTCACGGTGTTAGGCTCTAGCAACTGCATGAAATTCGCTTGTTCGCTTTTGTTTTAGTCATTAGTTATAACGATATATTGAGATGATGATTCATTTTTGAATGAGATTTGGAATGAGATTTTTCAACGGGAGCCATTTGCTTCCTCAGAGTCAGTGGCGTACATTATATAGTCGTGTAAATGGCAGAGCAGCAGGCCTCGGCGCCACGGTTAGCACCAGCTGCCACTGCCAGCTTGTTGCAGACTGGGTCAGTATTGCCAATTTCAAACTGAAAGAGCAATGGCAGAATGATTGAAGTCAGCAATATTAAGCTAATTGGCCCAGGGGTAATATATTGTGTAATGCTGTCCTGTTAAATGGGTCGTTCGTTCACAACTGTGTACAAAATTGAATGAGAATAACTTGATATGCAGGCCCAGGGCATATAAGTGTTTCCATTCATATTCTGTGAATATCCCTGTTACACATTATATTTTTATATCTTTACTCTTTTGCCTTCAATGAGCACTTATGTCGCTTGGCTTGACGCTGCATGCATTAATGACAGCAGGTCATTATTACTTTTAGGTTGATGAAAAGGCAATTCAATGAATCCTTGTTTCTTGATGATAGTGTTAGCTATTAGACCGTCTCTATATTTAATCTTAGCCTCCATTTCAGACTGTCTTTTTAGTATTCCAAAAATTATAAATCAATCATTCTCAAGTGCGTTATTAAAGGCTACTCTGTTATTCAGTTTAGCGTATTATTTTATTATTATTATTTTTAATGATGGAAATAATTGGAGTTCACTTTAAATCAAATTGGTATTTATTTTACAATATAGTTAGCCTACATTTTTTTCTGACGAACATACAAATCCAGCCATTATCAATATGTCATATTTTGATCTGTAATATGTGCAAAGTTCAGAATTTGTGTAATGCTCAGGTTCTGTGGCTGCAGACCTTACTCTGCAAGTTTATTTAACCTTTAATCAGACGGAAAATGAAATGTTTTTCACCACAGATTAATTTGAAACAGTAATGCTTGGTGTCTTGCTGAATGGTAACCTTTTGTTCAAATTTACATTTAGAACAGCACAGGCTGCTGAGCTGGGCGGTGATAAATATTTAACAGTCAACAAAATAGATAAATAGACTGTTTTTCAAACATTTTTTATCAGATCCAGGAGTTTTGATGAGACCTTAAGACAGCCGCTCCATTAATAACCTGCGAACTGTGTGGGAAATATTATGTAGGATTTGAGAAACATTGACTCCGTAGGCTTATGCTTTTATATAGGAAACGCTGGCTTTCTGTTCATTGTATTATGAGTGTGAATCAGGAATGGTGTTGATTTACCTAAAAAAACCATCTGGGGAAAAAATTGCTTCTTTTTTTTTTACTTACCATTTTCTTTCTTTTTTTTTCAATCTTAGCTGGTTCCCTCGATATTTGATTTATGAGGCAATTTTTTTCACTACAGCTGTGATTTAGCTCTGAAAAAAATGAATGGACCTGAATATGCAGCAGGTGGATATTAGGTTTTGTGAATCTCGCCGCTGAGTTGTTCACAGAGGCGGCGGTAAGCTGGCAATAAGCAGAAGATGTCTCCGGCTTAGGGATATTTGCACAAACTTGCTCTGTTTAGACCTTTATAACCTGAAGGGATTCCAATCTGGAGGCTTTCCATAGAATCTGTTCAGGCAACTTCATGAGACTCAGACATGATCTGCTGTGAGAGACATGAAAGATACTATACTACTGGATATGGGCCTATTGATTTTAGTAATTATAAACTTTAACAAGCTAGTTAATTTCATATTTACAGATTCTAAGGGAAGCTATGATGGCCTATATAAATGATAAAGAGACAAAATGTGTCTGAAAGCATGATATGCAGTACTGTGCAAAAGTCTTAGGCACCTGTCAATGAAAGGTCCTAAATAAATGTACTATACATTTTACATGACATTTTAGTAATTTGGCAGAATAGTTAAAAACTGAATCAAATCAATATTTTTTGTGACCACCCTTCGGCGTTAAAACTGCATCACTTCTCTGAGCTATAGAACTGTAGGACAGCATTGGCTAATACCATTAGCAGGGAGGTTGCTCCAAGCATGTTGGAGAACTTGCCACAGATCTTCTGCAGACTTTGGTTGCCTCCTTGCTTTTGATCTCAGACAGCCTTGATCAAGTTTTTATGTAAGAATTAGTCAATTACAGTGTTACTTTTTAAAATTAAATCCAAAAATGTCTCTGTAAAATTATATCTTCTGGAAAATGAATATTTGGGAATCTCGAATGTGTTCTTTTATACTAACACTAAAAAATAAACAGTCTAGGGTGCCTAAGACTTCTGCACAGTACTGTAGATGGAAAAAGCCAAGTAATGAATGTTCCGTGAAGGTTATTAATACACAATATGTGAGTGGGGGGTCTTAAAAATGATTGATTTATTGGTTAAGCTCATCTAAATGTGCTGTGTGCCGGATTAGGATATCTATAAGCAATGGCAGTACGTGTCATGTTTCTTTTCAGTCATCCAGGACATTAATTCTGGGAAGACATACATCAATCACTAAATATTTATTGTTTAGCACATTACCAATTGCTATAGAACAGGAGTTCAGCACCACTGCCAACGAATGGTTTCCTGGGAACCTCAATCACATTTAGACTGATTGAAGTGTCATTTTTAATGGATTCAGGTAATAAGTCATTATCCCATAAACTGACAATTAAGTAAGATTTGTTTCAAGGAGAGGACGGGGATGGCATGCAGAATGTGTGTATTTCACTCAGAAAGGCATTGCAAATTGAAAAAGGCAAATAAAGGAGACAATTAGTCTGCTTTATCTCTATAAGTGAACTAATCAATGGCATTATTAGTGTGGTAAATATTCCTCAGAAACAGCCAGGCCTGCATTTACAAATGGGTATTGCAAATTCGCATACTTGAACAGACCACGAAGGTATTTAATGATTTAATGTAAAGAAAATATAAATATTTTTCAAGTATGTAGACCATTAGAAAAAGGGATTATTCTACGAAGAAACAAGAAAAAAAAAAGAAATTAGTTGTATGTAAACAACACCCCCCCCACCCCACCCCCCCCCACACACACACACACACGTTTTTACATCACACATGCGCTGATATAAATGGGAACCTAGGGCGAAAAACCTGCTATGTAGTGTTTCTGTTCCTAGACTTTTTAGCATTCTCCGGCTGGTGTCCTAGACTCCTTGTGTGGTTTGCTTGTTAAATTCCATAAACAGTCGGAGGGACCTGGAAGACACAACATGCCCCCGAGTCATCTGCCAAAAGAGCTCTCTGGTGCTGTTTTTATATGGGGATTTAGACAGGTGCGGCCGCAATGTCTGCCTGATTTAAGGGAGGCTGCACCTGAAGGGGTTTTCTGCCAGGTCTTCTCTTATAATGCTCGTGATGTTTCTAAAAGGAACAACTCTTTTTTTTATTTTATTTTTTTTATTTGCGAATATTCAGCCACCCAGTCCATACAGCTACAACAAATCCAGTTACGGTTTGTTTACGCCAGCGTTAAGCCCAGGTCAGTGCCAGCATACCCGTTTGTTACAGGGTGCCCGTACATATAACAGAGATCTGAGCCCATGGGGATGAACAGCATGCCATTTCTACCGGGGAGCTGTGCTTTTTTTTTTTTTTTCAAAGCAGAATTCCCCCCTCCCCTCCCAAATTTGCCTGGAAAAACAAGGATTAATTGCTGCTGTGCCTCTTCCAGTTCATCTCCCAGATATTCCGGCAGGTTTGTTTGCTGCGGAGCCAACTTTTGTTTTTCCCGTTGGGAACCAGGGCAGAAAGCATCTGTTTGGGTGGCTTCCTGCTGCTGTGCGGGGAGGGCTGAACTGGAGAAAGTGCGCTGGGAGGCCTCCATTGGAGGCGAACACAGACGCTCTTATTTATAATCGCTACAGGCCAAGGGAGGATTGGCTCTTCTCACCAGGGACAGGCTTTTGCCGCATTTATTTAAATGGTGAGACAGTGATGCAAGGATGTAGGCCTTCCGCCAGCATTTCAATTATTGACATCTTTTCTGCACAACTGCGGGAATATTTTCCCTCCGTATCATTATGCCACCCAAAATAGTGGTAGACATCTTTTGATCCACGATTCTGCGTAAATAACACATTCCGTAAGACATAATTACGCCTACATTGCCATGTATTTATATTACTATATATAGGAACACTCAGATAATGCATCAGACGCCCGATTAAGAAATTAACTTTGAAATGTTTGTATTCAGATTATAGCAACAATGTGAAATGAATATTAACACCTTTTAATAAGATGGAATGTCATACAAGGGGAAATTCATATCACAGAGAGTAACTGGAAGCCAGATGTGTTGGCTTAGGGCCAGAATATTACACCTCCTGGTGCAGTTTTATAATGCAGTGTGATGATTGTGAGGAGAAAGAATTAAGTTGCAGCTTGGTTGTTAACAGAAAGTATTTATCTCAACCGAAATTGAATCGTTACATTGCAAAATAAATGAGAGTTTGCTGCATTACACACTTTTTCACAGCAGATACCAGGCAATGAGAGCTAGATGGGCAGACTACAGTTTACTTCCACATTGATTAATTGTGGTTCTAAATATGCCATCCGAGGTTGCAGGTTCAACCCCCCAGGCTGCTGTATAAATGGGCAATATGCTAAAATGGCCTTAAGCAGGTTTAATGTGGCTGCTAAATAAATGACAACGCTAATAATGCATAAAAGCAGTAGTTGTTAATTTAGAATAGCATGATTGAATCAGTTGAGAACTCTCTTTGGATTAATGCACCTTGTCATGTATGTGTCTGGTGCTGTTAAATCATATATTTTTACTTTATGGTTTACAAGCAGATGATGATTTGACGTTTTAATGGGGTGAAGGATGATTTACAGTGGTCTGGACGCGTTAACTGTTAGAATTCTATACATTTGTGGTAACCCAGAGTCAGCCAGCTAAGTCACCCTCTAAATTGTCTTAATTGATTATTTGAAATAAATCAATTTTCAAAGAAGGTTGAGGAATGTCTCGGCGCATCTTCAATGTGTGGGCTGCTCTTTACGGTAATGGCTGTAGCATGTTGTTCTTGACTCTGAGTCAGCATTTTACGAAGCCGCTAGAGATTGGTAGCCACTGAAATGACCAATAAATACCATGTAGGAATGTAAATGATGGTGATAAATGATGGCTTACATGTATTACTCCGAAGATAGGGTCGTTGTCATTAGATTACATGCCCTCCCCTAAATCTGCGTTTAATAATATATTGCATCCGTGAGCTGTTATTGCAGAGTGTTTATTCATACCTGTACAATGAATTTGAACATCCGCTGACTGTGGGTACAGTGCAGATATGTAGCAGATGATGATGAATGGCTTTGTGTTTAAACTGGGTGTGCACAATGGGAGAGCTCAGATGCTGCTTGGATTTACTGACAGCCCCATCTCATCTGCTTCTCCTTAGGGGAAGCGGATTTAACATGTGTTTCGGGATTTTCTTACAACCCAAGTTTAAACTGACAGTTTGGGGGACATAAATTCACTTTGGCAAGTCTTCCTACTGTATACCCATTTCCCGGGCGATTGTCCTGCTTCTAACTCATGGGGGACCCATTAAATATGAATCACATTTGAAATTAATTTGGCAGCTATCATAGCTGTACAGTACATTTCTTCTCATGTAGCAAAGAAAGCTGTCACCAGCTGAAAGTCACAAACACATTTTCGGATGCATCTTGGCTGAGACACAGCTCGTTTACCATGCCACAGGTAAACCAACATAGCGCTAAAACACTATTGGTGTCCTTTACATTTTTAAACTGACAATTCTTGATACTCTGTAGCCAAAAGTGTTCAATCTCTTGTACTGATGAGGGGCCCACCTGTATTCCATACAAGCCATATGTTGGTCCAGATTGAAGGTAATGTTCAAATATTTACCAGCCTTTTTTGAAAGAAAGATCGCAGTTACACACCAGTGTCTAACCAACCACCGACTTCTTCTTCTTTTTTAAATGCACATAAATGTATGTTTAAGACACAACCTTATGGTGTGGGGGGATTAAACGGAGCCAGCTTGTGTGAGCTCAGCCATCCCTGGGGCTGCAATCCGCCCTCGCGTCTGATGATGGGGATGCGTGTGCAGGCGGGGCTGACCCTGTTCTCCCAGGCTGTTGGGGGGGGGGGGAGCGGGACCAGCCGGAAGAAGATCCGGGCTGGGGCAGCCTGTCCCCTCCAGAGCCCAGGCAGCTGTCCCAGTCTCGGCTGACCCTCAGGACTGGACTGCCGTTGGCTCCCGCCATTTTGAACTGAACATTTTGAGTGACTTTTAACTTGAAATATTGCTGTGCTCTTAATCCTGTGCTCCAGCGAATATCAGTTTATTAATACGTGCCCTAGAGCTATATTTTATTCATAAATTACAGTAATTTATTACAAAAAATATATACATATTTCCTGACACATTAATCCATAATGTAATGTTAAGGGAGAAGGAAAGGTAACTGGTAATAAAACATTGTAGGTAGACATACATTGTTCCTAACAGGGGACATGATTTAGTGTCTCTGAGGGGAAACCCCAGCTTGGACATGCAGGCAGACAACCAGCGTTTCCACTGAGAAATGGCAGCGGACTATTATGGTGTGCAAGAGTGACATCCAGTGGCAGCTGTGAAATTGTCACCTGGAAAAAAACTGTTTTCCCTGGACAAAGATTATCAGCTACCACCTTTCCAATACTCACTGTGGAGCTGTAGAGTCAGGAGACAGTAAGCTGTCCATTTCTTGAGTTTAGTCATTCATTTACTGAGGATACTTTTTAGAATCCATAGCTGAATAATTGTTCCGACTTCCAATATTGGTATGATAAATGCAATTCTTTTTATTTGCTGTAGACCCTTGGGTACATACATTTACAGTGACTGTAATGGTAAATATTTGAATGGATTGATACTACACTCAGTGAGCACTTTATTAGGTATTTTTTAGACCTATTGTTTTGGATTATTACGTCTTCTGCAGCTGTCGCCTATCCACTTAGAGGTTTGACGTGTTGTGTGTTCAGAGATGCTCTTCTGCATACCGTTGTTGTAATGCTTGGTTATTTGCATTACTGTCACCTTCTTGTCAACTTCAACAAGTCTGGCCCTTCTCCTCTGCCCTCTCTCATTAACAATGTGTTTCTGCCCACAGAAGTACTGCTCACTGGATGTTAAGCAAATGCATTGACTCATATCAGTTTAAGCATTTCCATCTATTCCATCTATTATGTGGGGGATTAAATGAGTGGAGTTAAATTTATGACCAGACTGGGCTATTGGGTTCAGATCATTTATGACTTTCAAGAAGGACCCGACCCTAATGGCCAATAAATGTCTCAGTCTCGTTGCATATCCTTTCCCATAGTTTCATGAGATTTGTACCCTGGTGTAAAATCCAGCTATGACCAGCTTGAAATTACCAGCTACATATAGTATATAGCTGGTCTGAAGTGGTCAACCAGCTACCAGCTGTTTCAAAACCTAGCTTGAGCAGTTTTTTTCAGTAGGGTAAAAATTAGATTTTTATAGAGAGATTTATAGTGTGAGCTGTGTGGTGGCACGATGGTGTCTTGGATAACGCCATCGTCTTGCAACAAAAACATTCTGGGTTATTTGGGGTATTTCTGTGTGCTGTTCTTCAGCTCTTAATCCCTCTACCGACCTTGTGCTTTTCCTAGTCTCCCTCCATCTATAAAATGTACTTGTGGGTGGTACATTTTGGGAGGAGTTGAGGAGGGAAGTGGGGTGATGAGGCGTTCCAGACCACGCCCATACAATCCTGACATTGTTTTCAAATGTGTGGTGTTATAGTTATTGAGATTGCTTTGAATTGATATTTGTTGGATGTGTATTGGACACATCCCTCTGTAGTAATGTATGGTTATTTCAACTATTTCCAGCCCCCCACTTTAAGATTTTCTGTGAAGATCAGAATATTTTGTATATGTTCTGATCTCATATGTATCTCATATTTTATTCAGCTCGTGGCTAATAGCTGAACTCAAATGAAAAACATGCAGGCCACCTTAGAGAATGTTGATAAGGAAATTATGTAATGTAATCGTGGTAATACAGATTCAAATGGATGTTTGGCATTCATACACTTGCAAATGTTTTCTTCCGTTCTACAATTGTACACGAATCTCCAGACCGTCACATTGTCTAGTTCCTTGTATCATTTGTGTGTGTGTGTGTGTGTGTGTGCGTGCGTGCGTGCGTGCGTGCGTGCATGTGTGTTTGTTTGTGAGTGAGTGAGAGAGGGAGGGCAAGAGCGAGAGAGACCAAAAGTGTGTGTTTGAGAGAGAGAGAGAGAGAGAGAGAGCAAGAGAACAGTTTGCTACAGAGAGTTCAATATTTTGCTTCATTAATCAGGTGAAAAGGTGAGGGAGAGACAAAGTAAACATGCACCAGTCTGCATACTAATAGGCTGTTCATTTTCTAACAGTGAGCTGCTTTCTCTGCCTTACACTCTGGGTTCCTATTAACTGCTACTGAGTCTTCATTTACCCATTATTTTGTGTCATATACGACATAATAGAACAGTGTTGCTGACAGGGCAAACAGGAAAATGAGAAAGGAAAAAAAAAAAAAAAAGATTAGGGACAAAATGTTCCTTGTTCTGTATGCAGATCCAAGGAGACAATTCCTGCTTTGTGAACGTGGGTGCAAACCAACCCGGTTTCCCTGCCAGTTCACTGTAGCACCAAGCCCTGAGCAGATCTGGAGTGTTGAGGGAAAAAAAGAAAAAAAAAGAAAATTTAAATTCAGGCATCAATCTGGTGCTCCGTCATACCCTTGTCTGTCTCCAGTGAGAGGACAAGATGGTGGTGTTAATGAAGGTGGAACGGCGTATTCTGCCCAGATACCCGGCCCTGCTGGGGTTTCCCACAGAGAGGCGGCTGTAGAGTGACTGACCACGATGTCTTTGAGAGGAGCGCGCACAGATCTCGGAGAGCGAGTGATGTCACGCCCAGCGGCAGACAGAGTGGATGTATCCTGTGATTTTAATGCTTCCAGACAAGCAAGTAATGCCCAGCTGTTGAGAGGCACTCTGTGCGAAGGCACAGCATCTTGTATAGTGTCAGCTGTCATAGATGCAGTCACAACATTTTCACAGGAAGTCCGAGAATCGACGCTTACCTTAAGCTGCCACCTACATTTTTGGTTGTGAGTATGACTCATTTGCTTGATTCTTCCTTACACGAGTGGGCACAAAATATCCAGCTTAGCAAACAGATTGACCAAAAATGATTATTTATGCAGCTAAACTACTCACAGCCTGCAACACTGGCATATGCAATCAGGTGTGAAATATCCTCAGATGGCATTAACGCGCCTGCATTACAGGATTCCGTCTGTATAATACTGATGTACGTTTTATTCTCAGTCTGGGTCTTCAGTGTCAGTCGGTGATATACTGGCTGAACATGACTGCTGTAGAAGTTTCCAGCTGCCGAGCTGATGCACCAATGGGCAGAAGCTGTAGCAGACTCTTTACGTGCCCCTTGAGATGCGAGGCTTAGATGAGGTACATTGGGATTAAGTGATATTTAATTTACTTGCAATGCATCACATGGAATGTTGCAAGGTCACTTCTGTGTTAGTCTACAGCCATTAAACCAAATGGAAAAGACTAGAGTGGACATGATTGGATCAACACTGCGTTTCCATGGAATGAAGTCGACACCCTTAATTTATGTAATCAAGCCAGTGCCATCTGCCTCTGACTTTCCTTGACTGCCACAGGTTTTTATTTGTTTTTTATTTTTTGGGGGAGAAAAGTGGAAACTCATGCATACAAACACCGCATACACCCACACACACCCACACACACCCACACACACACACACACACACACACACACACCACCTATATATTTTTCCCACTTCCCTGACAGCTTCTGCCCATCTTAGCTACGATTTGTGTGGTTCAGTCCAACCTTCGGGAGATGCTTACCGACAGTTTGACTGTACGGCGACCGTTTATTGCCAGTTGCCCTTTGATAAGTGGGCGAGGGCATTCTAATAATACAGCCGTCCCCCCAAGGAACACGTGACGGGGAAAAAGAGCAAAAGATTGAGCGGAAGAGATGTGAATCTCTGACCGGCTTCCCAGTCTTTAGCCCGACGCCCCTCCCCGCGCACAGCGAGCCTGCAGTGGGACCCAGCTGTGACCTCAGTGGGTCTGGGTAACGACACCCCTAATGTATTATTTAACTGAGGCTTCTATGAGCTTCTGGGTGCAATATAGATGGGGAAATTACCTGGCTCTGTGCATTTTATCATCATATAAACAGTAACGGGAAAGAAAGCTGTGTTGTAATTCTCACTTGAGCTCTTTCTCCGAGCCTATGCAGGCAGGTAAACAGAGGTGATGGGGTTTAGCCATTCATGGGCAGGCCTGTTCCCTGTAATTGGGGAAGGGTAACGGTTACAGTTTCTGTTCTAGCCAAAACCTTATTGCTGTCAAACAACAAGGAACAGATAAGGAAAAGGCATGAAAATTAATTAATTGCTCACTTATTTTTTTACTGTAAAACCTTTTAGCCGTGTTGTTGGTTGAGAGTGTTTGTTTTTCGGATTGAAATACTGTAATAGCGATGGCTCAATTGCATGTGTGAGTTAAAAACAGCACAGCTGGGCTTAGACCAGCTGCAATGATGCCATGAAGGAGGAAATATTGGAATGGAGACATGGCTGTAATGGGTTTTTCAATGGCTCCCAGGGCTGGAAGCTGACTGGTGATCAATACTGATATGTATTTCAAGAAGGCCATGGTTTGGTGCAGTCACAACCATTGAATAGGTTTCTAACCGTCATCAGTGCAACCACCCCTCCAAACGCACACACACACGCACGCTCACGCACACACACGCGCACACACATTAAACAGGCAGTAATCTTCAGTTGGTGGTAAATCACATTCTGATTGAAATCACTGTACTGCTGTGCTTCCTTGGCTTTATTCTAAGAATATTTGCATTTGTATCTCGGAATTGTCTTTGTTTTTTCCTGTGTGTGAATTATTCATCGAGACAAAAAGATGCTGTCATACCATTACAGATGAACTGAAGTTAAATAATTGAAGTTAAGTGGATTGAAGTTTGCCAGTGAAATCGTTTTTTTTTCTTTTCTAGTAAACTGAAATGCCATTTTATGCAGGAATGGAGATCTTTGTTTGCTTAATTTATCATTGTCTCAGTCAGCATTCCTGTTGCATTGTTCAGGAACGTATTGTGTGTGTGCTGATGCACCAAGCTCCAAAATTATAAACTCTATGGCCTTATGTATGTATAAGAGCATCTATCTATTAAATACATTATTGAATAGATACAGTTGGGTCCATTGTGTAACTTCAGCCACAGACCCCTGAAAGCTGAGGTTGTGTTGGATTATAAAGCGGATTGTCTTTGGACACAGTCAACGTTATATAAAGTCATACTCTTCGTATTTGAACACAGTAATGTATACATTTTAATCAGGTTATTGCTTCTGGATGTTAGTTTGATCAACTGCTTCTCAGACCTGACGTCTGCTTTGTGCTCCACTTCCTGTCAGAGGCGGGGTTGTGACTACGGGTGGGCAGTGCCCACGCAAAAGGGTTGTCGGCCCACCTTGGAGAGTCCAGCGAGTGGGCAGTGCCAAAAGAACAGAAATTGTACCACTGTCCAAATGCTGAGGGACAGCGCTGTATGTGTCGGTGTCATGTCTGTTATTTTGATGAACATTGCGTTGGCGTGCCTTTGACAGTGTTTATAAATTACCTTCTGCTTGTGATGCAGATGCCTGGAGTTGAAGAAGAGTTGGCGTGTATTCTTCACAATTGGCAAGATGTTGGTGGAATTGTGTTTTCATTATTTAGTTACAGGAAAGGGTTAAAAATAACTACGTGACTAGTTCATAGAAGAACAGGACGCAAAGTTACAGTTAACCGAGCCTGACTCAGTTTAAAAAGAGTTTTTCAGCAGGTTTCCAGTTCCTCTTTAAGAGAGGGAGTACATGCAGTAAACACAGTATACAAAGAGAACACACCGTAAGTAGCTTTGTTTAATAACAGACAGTTATCTTACCAGCCAACAAATACGTATGTGATTTGAATGTCCGGTGCGGCCTGTAGCGTAGTGCTTAAGGTAAACTGGGACACGCAAGGTCGGTGGTTCTAATCCCGGTGTAGCCACAATAAGATCTGCACAGCTGTTGGGCCCTTGAGCAAGGCCCTTAACCCTGCATTGCTCCAGGGGAGGATTGTCTCCTGCTTTGCCTAATCAACTGTACATCGCTCTCAATAAGAGAGTCTGCCAAATGCCAATAATGTAATGTAATGTAATGAACGTTCTAATGCTGATATACAGTAACACTCACTACTGGCACAAGAGTTTGAGAACCCACAAAAAAAAAACATTCCAAAAAAACCTACTCTTAAGTGCGTTGTTGACAACATAGTTTACAGTATAAGAACAAGACAACCAGCTTTTGTCAGTGCCTAAGGTGACTTGTGTAGACCAGCAGCATACAACATTCACACACACTGTCCTTGTTATCAAGTTAATCATTGAGGAAAGGCATACTAGGATGAACAGATAAAGTAATGTCTATCATTCGGCCTATGGGACCTTCATACTATGGATTTGTATCCCTACGCCAATAATACAAAATGACTATATGTCAATCTCTGTATGTTCCTGGAGCTAAAATTATGCCTGCTGGTAGTACCAATAGCAAAAAAAAGGATATGCACACATTGCACAGACATGGTCCTGCTGCTTGCAATACCAGTTTGCCATGCTCACTGTACACTGGTCTGAAATGGGTGGAGGGGCCTGTTGGGTTGACATGGTGAGAGGCAGTGGGTTTCTAATTGTGGAACGTCATTGGTGTATAGCCGCCTGCTTGTGCCAGTGGAGGGGCAGTCATTGAGATGACCAGGCGAGCTGGTTTGGCCCTGTGTGCCAGAAGGCAGGCGATGGTGTGGTACCCAGTCAGGTGGGTAGTTGCCGCCTTCGCTGTCAGCAGTCAAATTGAGTCGTCATTACGGTGTGGGTTGACAGACAACCTGCTCTTCATCACGTGTCTACCAGCCATTCCTTTGTTGCTCCAGCCAACTAGGAACAACGTTCTGTGAAAGCCTAGTGGGAGGGGGGGGTGGGAGGTTCAGGTCAACCTCCCAACCCAACCCCCCCGCCCCCCCCGCCCCACTGGGGGGAGGGATTATATGTTGCAACAGCAAAGTAAGTCTCCTTCTGGAAAGTCACTTTCATGTTTATCTCTAGGCTTTTGAACATGACCATTGGGGCAGGCAAGCTGCACTTTTCTGATACGGAGCGGCTATAAATAGGTCCTGCGTTTGAAACGTCCCTCAGCGTTTGAGGCAAAGTGGGACATGACGAGGCTGTTAGAAAATCTGAGACTGTTCCGATCTTGATGAAGACTTGACAAGGTTTATTAAAGGTGTACAAGCAGTGACAAAGAGAGAGTGATACAATCTAGGAAAGCTTTCACGCACAGCTGCCTCGAAGAGTTTGCGATTGTACAATGATGGGACCATCTGATGAGCCGAAATACGGTTCTGATTCCTTTGTCATCCAAAAGGTGGGAAACGAGTGCATTTAGGTTCATCAGATGCCCTCATGGTTGTTCATTGAGTGACCCCTCCTGCCCTGCGGATGGTGCATTGTCATCCTGGAAGAGACCACTCCTGTCAGGATAGAAATGTTTCATCACAAGATTTAGGTGATCACTCAGAACACCTTTGTAATGATTTGCAGTAGAGCCAAACCATGCCCCCCACAACCTAAGAGAGGCACTGTAGGGGTCAAGCATTCAGGCCTGAACTGCTGTCTTGGTGTACTCCACCCATGCACTCACCCACTTGTCAAGAATATAGTGAAGGATGACTCATCTGACCGTATCTCTCTTGCACCACTGTGCAGCCATCTTTGTAATGAGGGGTTTATGCACTGCGACCCTGCTATAATATCCCTCTCTATGTAGTCGTCGATGGACTGTTCTTGCTGACAGTCTGATCACATCCCTTCTCCTTCACTTTGTCAGTCACCTGGAGAAGAGTTTCTCTTCTGTTTTTCCTGAGTATCACAGTCATCAAATGTGTGCTTTTTGACCACAATTTCTGACCCTATTTACTGATGTCTTTCCTATAGATCTAAATGCAAATGCCACTTTAGTCACTGTTTCTATTGAAACACTAGCCAGTTGAGCAGTCTTTGTGACTGAAGCTCACTTGATCTTGGCCTCTTGCCATCTTGATCCAAAATTGAAGTTAGCTGTTCAGCATTTGTATACATTCTGTACACGTGTGTAAGCCGGATTAAGTGATTCTGTGGAGCCTCACCTTACAAGGTGTCTCTGTGTATGTACTCTAGGAGTGCTTTCCCCAGATTATAGTACTGATAAATATATTTGAATAAGTAATTATATGTGCTACTGTTTGGAGTATAGATTACCTGTAGAACTACTGCCAAAAACTAAAAAATATCAAATAATGTTGAAATGCAAGGGTTAATTCAGTTAAATAACTACAGTGCACTGATTGATTTTGTTTTTGTGGTGTGCCATTTATTACAGGTTTGAATATGTATGTGATATCTTAGTCTGTGATGTTGTAACTGGGGCTACCCTTTACTGGAGCAGTCTCTTGATATTGAAGTGTTTTTGTCAATACTGCAACAGGGGAACTTGGCAAGAGCTATGACCCCACTGTAAATTTACTGTAGCATATAGTATACAGACTACTATCAAATTTGGAAATGTTTAAAGGTACAGGAGTAGCTGAGCAAGTTAACCTTGAATAATTTGAATTGTATCTGGCACAGGAAATGCATTCAAATTAAAACTGCAACTAACTAAAACTCAGTTTCACATATCTTGCTTTATTTTTAATGCTTGAGCAACAACTGTCTTTTGCTGCCATCTACTGCAAAAGCCAAGAAAACTATCTTTTAAAGCTCATCCTAAACTGGTCAAGCTGGTTTAAGCTGTTTCCAACACTTTTCAGTGGTCAACCAGCTGTTCACCAGCTAGCCAGCCTACATAGGCTAGTCAGCTAGTCCACAGTTGACTACCAGGTTACTCTACCAGTTTAACCAGCTTTGCCCTGCGAGATACCAACTTTGACCATCCATAGACCAGCTATGACCAATTGACCAACTGTAAATTGTAACGTTCCTGTTAGTAACTTTCCTACCTGTTGCGATTGTGCCTATTAAACAAAAGAAAGTGATCAGCTAGGGATTTTGTAAGCATTTGCTAGCTAAACCCAAAGCTTGGTTTTCTGCAGTAGCCTAAACACATTTAAATAATTAATGGTTTTTGCAACGGCCTTTACTGTAAACACTGAATTACACATTTTCATGTTAAAGTTGATCAGTTCTTAAACATTGGCATATTCAAGTAGATACATTACACAAGAGTGAATAGGCAGGATAACGGAAGATTAGTCCGATACAGTAGCTATGTCCCCATTATGGAATTATATCTGTGATTTTACTTTTAAATGTGTACAGTAATTTGGGTGGTTTGTTTGGCTACCTGCTGTAACGCACTCTTATCTCAAATTAATTGTGTACACAGTGTCTAGGTTATGTTTTATGTCCAAATATCCATAAAGTAATATCTCGTGTACGGACAGTCCTACAGAGCATCGAAGAAAATTACAGAACAGTGGATAAAACAATTCTGCTGCCAGCCTCTGGGGGCAGAATACTTCCGGGTACTTCATCTCGAATGAAAGGCTAGGTCCAGTAAATACGTCAGTGGCTGCATCGACTCCAGGCAACTTGGATGCTCGGTTGGCCGGTGAAGTTCAATTTCTGTACGACTGTGACATCCTAGCCAGCAGTTCAAGTAAGGTAGGAAGTAAACATCATTTATGTTCTGCCGTACATTCTTTGTAAGGCAACGGGGAAACTGAGGGCAGTTCCCCGTGATGCACACGTGTCCTAGCGCGGTTCATGAATTTAGGCTTTATTTTATTGGGTGCCCTTCATATTCAGCTAAGGTAACGTCAGGCCTGATGTAACGTTATTTGATGAATTAAAAACAGACCACTGTTACTGGTTAGAACACACCATCATCATTTCGTTTTTGAAGATTTTAAAGAAGGATGGATAACCAAACTAGCGAGCTGAATCTGTTGAATACAAGATTAACGTTAGCCTAGGCTGTGTTATCAACCTTTTAAATGCGCTGATCAAGTGAATATGTTTTGTAATTATTGATATAAAAACATTTAATTAGATTAGGAGTCAACGTGACATTAACTAGTTAACCAGTGGTTTTTACGTGTCACTTTAAAGTTTGTATTTGTATTTCAGACGATTTAATATAAGCTCTAGCTAATGTTACTCATAACGTCACGTTACATCAGAATACGTCGTAACATCTATGGGTGTCTTCGTTTTAAAGGAGCAACTGTGCATAGTCCAAGGTTTTGGGTAATTTGAAAATAGCATTTCAGAATACTATAGATATGGATTTATGCTAGGGCTGCGACGGGGAAGAACGTATGAGAATAAAATGAAACCAGATACTCATATGTTGTAGACTGAGGAAGGCTGCCAGGTTCGCTCTAGTCAAAGATATTCGTCTCTCAAAGGTCAGTACACTCAAATTTGGCTGGACAACATTACGGCCATGAACAAGTGTCGTATATTTCTGGTCACTCCGTTCACTAGATGTGCTCTTTCTTTGTCAAACAGTTCAGAGTCAGAATAGTCTCATGTACTGAAAATTTAATGTTTTGTCACTTGAAGATAGTTTGTTTTCTACACTTGGGATCTGTTGTCTGGGCAAAGGACCAAAACGGGGTTTCCAGGTGCTTAGATGCACGCAGAAGTTTTCAAAGACATAATTCAGTTCTGGCAGAAGTCTCATGTTCATATTACCGGAATGAGAGATTGATGTAAACTTGGGCTGATGTGCAGTTGTACATGTGAAAGGTAGAAAAGGCAAACATTTTTGGCTTATCCTCTTCGCTTCAGCATAACTCTCACAGATCACTATCGAGTCTTATCAAGTCAAGATAGGACGGCCAGTGTCTGGGTAAATGCCGTCAGCCGTCAAATGGAAAAGATTAGAGACAGGAAGTTGGGTCACTGAAGAAAACTCTTTACTGTAGCACTAGATTCAGCTTGGTTAGAATGTCGTGCTAGCATGGCGAGAAGATTTCAGTTTCATCGTTGTGTAAACATATTGCAAATATGGGCCCTATATGTAGAAAATTAGGGAAGTAACCTAATGCATAGAAACTGCAGGCAATTATGTGAAATTGAAATATGCCAACAGTGAAAGAACCAGTTGTACAGTGATTCAGCAGTTTGTGAAGGCTGTAAGTTATTCATAAGTGTGCACATTCTGAAACTGTGTATAATGTCACTGTTATACACTCGGTGAGTGCACTTTATTAGGTATTTATTAGATTTATGCTGTAGCCTATCTACTTAGAGGTTTGACACTTTGTGTGTTCAGAGACACTGTTCTGCATGCCACTGTTGTAATGTGTGGTTATTTGCGTTACTGTCACCTTCCTGTCAGCTTTGACCAGTCTGGCACTTCTCCTCTGACCTTTCTCATTATTAACGCGTTTCTGCCCATAAAACTGCTGCTGCTGGATGTTTTTTGTTTTTCACACCATTCTCTGCAAACTCTACAGACTGTTGTGCGTGAAAATCCAGCAGTTTCTGAGACCACCCTGTTTGGCACCAGCAATCATTCCACGGTCAAAGTCACTTGGATCACATTTTTTCCCCATTCTAACATTTGGTCTATGCATGTACTTGCTGCCACATGTTTGGCTGATTAAACATTTGCATTAACAAGCTGGTGTACAGGTCTACCTAATAAAGTGATCACTGAGTGTATATCTTTGTTGCATTTTATATTGAATAAAGATAAATAGATTAATAGGCCCATTCATGTTTCACATTTTTCATATCAAATAAATAAAAAGAATTTCTGAGCTGCAGGTACAGGCATTTTTCTCACAATGAATGTTTGTGTTTCTATACAGTAATTATTTATTGTCTAACTGGGACTGATTCATTCTGTATGTAATGCTTAATTTTTACCGGTTGCCAAAAGGCAATTGTTTATATATTTGTCCTTATAACATTAAATACCTTACCAAAGTGCAGCATCGCAAAAGGCTGTGATGCATATTTTCACCTGTATACCGTGATAATAGAACCCATAACTTTCCAGTGCAGTTGCAGAGCATTTGCAGGCCAGAACACAAGTTAATGGTACCCGATTTCCCCAGTATTTTTACCATACCGGTTTGGGATTTCTGCCATAACATATTTCTCAGTGACAGTGGGGAAAATTAGTTTTTCAGATGCTTGTACCTGGAGAAATATAGCTAGCATAGAGATTCCAGTTGGAAACAGGAGTTTCCAGGGCTATTCTTATGTAAAAGATGGTATTGTTTTGGTATGAGGCTTATCCATAGGATGCTTTAAACTGCAGTAGTTTAGCTTCAGCTGTAGGGAGTAAGTATGATCAGTGTTAAGAAGAGGGTGCCGGGTGGGTCTGTAGAATTTGCGGTTGGTCGTACGTAAACTGCCATCTTAGACAGGTCTCTACTGCATTTGTGTGCAGTTATGTCATTAAAGGGAGAATCCGCCTGCTTTTCCCTCTGTTTTGTTTTGTTTGTTTAACGTGTCCAGGTTTGTAATGTGTACACACAGTTCCGCTGCTGTCGTCAGTTAGTATCTACGCAACCAAGATTTTAATTGCGTCTCCTTTTGTTTGTCTGATTTATTTGCAACTGTTTAGAAGTCACCTTGATGGCAGCAAAACACTAATTTAGTTTAATCTGCTAAGCCCCCCCCCCACCACCACCATGTTAATGAAAAACCATTCCTCACGGTGTTGCCCCTCTCTCCTCAGCCGAGCCTTCTTATAAGCTCCCTGCCCTGACTCCTGTGCGGCTGTGTTCTCCGTCCTCTCGCTGACTCAAGAGCTGCGACGTCCCGACTCCTCGGCCCGTCTCCTTCACCCTGTCATGCGGGGGCTCTGTCCGTCATGGAGCATGTAACTCAAGACCCGGACGTCCCGGCCGCTCTGCGGTACCACGTGGAGCGGCCCGTCTACACGGAGGGGGACCTGGAGACCCGCGTCCTCCACAAGAAGGAGAGGACCCCGCCGACCGTCTGCCAGCGGCTGGCGGAGAAACTGCGGTATGTCTGCAGGGCTGCTGTTACGCTGTTATTACATTACATTACATTACATTAATGGCATTTGGCAGAGGCTCTCATCCAGAGCGACGTACAGTTGATTAGACTAAGCAGGAGACAATCCTCCCCTGGAGCAATGCAGGGTTAAGGGCCTTGCTCAAGGGCCCAACGGCTGTGCGGATCTTATTGTGGCTACACTGGGATTCAAACCACCGACCTTGGGGGTCCCAGTCATTTACCTTAACCACTACGTTACAGGCCGCCCCTGTACAAAAGTTATGTTTGTTTTTCCTCCCAGGTTACATCCATGATTTATATCTCTAGTTGGCACTATGCCGCCCACACCCACACCCACACCTGGAGCACTGTAGCTAAACCACATGTGCTCTAATGCACTCACCTCTGGGCCAGTTACTGCTTCACACCTGTGCAGGTCACTACAGCAGAGTGCTAATGTCTTCACCTGCATGTGGAACCAAGTCCAGCTTGGACTACCCCGGTGGGATGAGGGTAACTATGTTCCACCCCAGCGGACTAACCCAGCACACGGGCTGTAACCCAACATGACTCGGCACATTTTTTTTTTATGCCTCGCTCCACCTATAAAGAAATAAAATGCATGCATTAGTAACAGGAGAAATGAATTCCTAATACCGTGACACAGTTGCTTGGTTACATGCATTCTTGCAGGGTTGGTGGTTGTGCAAGTCAACTTTTGTACTGAACGAGCTGTCCTTGCTTGGTATTCTTTTGCACAATGTTTACTGTGGTCGTGGTCTCTTTAAATCAACCTGCCAGCATAACTGTACATTTGTGGTCATAACTGATGTGGTGCTGCTCACGTTCACTCAGTAAACACAGCTGTCATCACCACAGGCTGAATCGACTAACTGCCACGATTTTTCAGGTTCGAGGACTACTGAATGGCTAGCTAGCACTTATCTTTGGTTTCTATCTACTGCTGTTCACCATAGTTGGGTACAAGCTATTAAGCTTTTTTTTTTTTGTGACTATTTGCACAGTTTAATTATATATGGTCTCCCACCACTCTACAGCCCACTGAATGTAAATACTGCAAACTATGGGTGTCCTAACTATTGCTGTTAATGGTGTTAAAATGCATTTATGCTTGAGACCCATTACGCTGCTGAGCCCACTACGGGGGATCTTTTGACTCATCTGAAGGCACATAAGGCAAATGTCAATCATTTCACCAATAGGTTCATGTTCAAAATGGAAAATTGTATTAGTAATGCATGCCCAGCAAAGGCACTGCTTAGCTGATCTTCTGTGTCATAACTTTGCTGTTCATGGGGACCGTGACGGGGACATGGATAGAGTTCAGTTCAGGCCAGTGCGTATAGAATTCAGCCGGATGTAGGCCCAGTACAGAGTGTGTGAGGAAGAGAATGCAAACCTGCATGTTGTAAATGAGTTATTTTTGCAGCTTTTGTCTTATTGATAGTCCCTAGGTTAACTCGAACAGGCCATATAACTGTACATCTCATAAGGAGAGCTACAGGCTGCTGCTGTTAAGACAATAGATGTTTGTGTAGTGAAGGTAGTGGGCATTTTCTGCTTTTACATGATTGTTGCGATTGTTCAGCTTGGTGGTTTTGTTGCTTAACGACAGAGTGGGTGTGCTGTCGTTAATATGTTTCCCCTTTTTATTTTAAAGTATGCGCAAGTTGTGTTGCGTGTGTGCATTCATTGTAGTCTCTTTCGAATCATGTTTCCCGTTTCCCCAGTCAGGCAGATTAGAGCGATGCAATGCCCTCCTGTTTGCAGGAAGAGTCGTAAACGGCACAGTGACTTAATGTGAAACTGGGTGTGGGCAGGGAACAGCCCTGCCCAGACTACCCTGCCAAGTACAATCACAATCACAGCTTATTGTGAAATATGACATACTGTACAAGATCTTGACTGTCTGTCACCCAATAAGTGTTATACTAGACAGTAATGTAAGGTGCTTCAGATCAATAGAAAACTGTTCCCATGGTTGACTTAGTTGGGGGCTTATTCTCCAGTGCTATTCTAATTTGTTTCAAGGTTGTCATTCTAATTTTTTGGTCGCAAATCTCCTGAGGATTGTATTATTTCTTTTATCTCTGTTATCACAGGAAATGTCCATAGAGGATAATGGCCACTGATGATTTGGAGCGGTTGACTACAGTACACCCTGTTAAGAACGGCATCACTGTGTTTGCACAAGATATGGGCCGTTTCACCCTGTACTGAGTGGAATTTGATCATGCTGGTTGGACTGTAAATAGTACAGCATAGCATCGGTGTCGGGCAAAAGGAAGAAGGCTTGCCTTTTGCCTCCTTCACTGGTGCCACGTTATGGTGAAATCACGTGGGGTCTCAAGCCACTTTCTATTGGTCCTAAAGTTACGGGATAAGTACAGCAATTAATTTACATCTAAGAAATGCGAGTTAAATCATTAGCAAAGAAAGTCGGCATGCAATGATGTCCATTTAAAAACCCTGTAGGGGCTTACATTAACAATGTAAATACACAATTTTATCATTCTGAATTAGGGCTCATATGGTCAGGGCCAAGGTGGTATGAGAACTTTCAGTATGTGTGAAAGGGAAAGAAACTACAGAATTGTGTTTTGTGCAACACGGACGCTGCTGTTGACATGTATGTGAAGTGTGAGATGTGTGACGGGATTCGTCCCTGAGCTCGGCGTGCCTGGCGGAAGTGGTGTCCGTCTCCGGGGAAGATAACTCTCTCTCTCTCTCTCTCTCTCTCTCTCTCTCTCTCTCTCCTGCTTCCTGTCCTCCTGCAGCTGCTCCTCGGAGAGGGCCCGGTCCATTGTGTTTGGCTTCCTGCCCATCCTGACATGGCTGCCCAACTACCCCGTCCGACAGTACCTGTTCGGGGACCTGGTCTCGGGCCTCAGCACGGGCGTCATGCAGCTACCTCAAGGTCGGTGACTCGGGGGGGCGGGGGGGCCAGGGTGACAACGCACGGCTCTACGAGAATAGCGTGGAATTCCCTCACAGGAGGAGTGACTGGCTGCTTTGTGTTCAGGAAAAGCACGTGCTGTTCTTTCCTGTCTGACAGGAGACCGTCATTTGGTGGGGGAGGCGGGGGGGGGGGAGCTGCTGAATTTCCGTGTGCTGATCCTGTCGAAGTTATTTGTGAATAAAATTATTTTGCAAATCGAGTGCGTTAGCGGGATGGCAAGTGTAAAGGGCGGGATTCACTGTTACCTTATAGAGGTGTTGTGCCATACGCCTGACTTGCAGCAGAATGACAAAAGGTTATTTTCACGTTCCACTACTATTTGCTTAAGAGAAGTCTGTAGCACAGCTCCCCTGCTCTTTACGTCATTTAGAGCTGCTCTTTGACCTCTGTTTGCATAGCGGGGATATTGAGGCAGTTCAGCCAAAATTATATTTGGCCACGATCTCAGTGGTCTGGTGAATCAACTAAACAGGAAGCCTTGCTTTCTTTGAAATTCAGCAGTACCTGAACACTCCCCTGAACAGAACTGCGTGTAGGCTAATTGTTTCTCAAATGTTATGTTCTGATAGGCTTTCCCCACATATAAGGGACTGTGTATCCCGGCCAATGTTTCAAAGTGCTCATAGTGATACCTATTTATACCTAAGCAGTATAGAGCGACTTCAGTATGAAAGGCACTTTATAAATAAACTTCTTATTTTATCCTGTGTGTGATAGTATCAACTTCCCGAAATCATGGTGCGGTTGATTGAGAAATGTTCATGCGCATGGCTGGAGCAGAGTATCTGAATAATGAGTGGCACTGGGAGAAGGGGGGACGCAGGTCTTCTCCAGTGGTGGTGTAGTGACCCGGTCTGCCTCCACAGGTCTGGCCTACGCGTTGCTGGCGGCCGTGCCTCCCGTGTACGGCCTGTACTCCTCCTTCTACCCGGTCCTGCTCTACACCTTCTTCGGCACCTCCAGGCACATCTCTATAGGTGAGGCTTCCCTCCGTCTGGTCCACTCTCTCCCTCTCTCAGCCCTGATGGTGTGTGAGGTCCACTCTCTCCCTCTCTCAGCCCTGATGGTATGAGGTCCACTCTCTCCCTCTCTCAGCCCTGATGGTATGAGGCACACTCTCTCCCCCTCTCAGCCCTGATATGTGAGGTCCACTCTCTCCCCCTCTCAGCCCTGATGGTGTGTGTGGTCCACTCTCTCCCTCTCTCAGCCCTGATGGTGTGTGGTCCACTCTCTCCCTCTCTCAGCCCTGATGGTATGAGGCACACTCTCTCCCTCTCTCAGCCCTGATGGTGTGTGTGGTACACTATCTCTCTCAGCCCTGATGGTGTGTGTGGTACACTCTCTCCCTCTCTCAGCCCTGATGGTGTGTGAGGTCCACTCTCTCCCCCTCTCAACCCTGATGGTGTGTGTGGTACACTATCTCTCTCAGCCCTGATGGTGTGTGTGGTACACTCTCTTCCTCTCAGCCCTGATGGTGTGAGGTCCACTCTCTCCCTCTCTCAGCACTGATGGTGTGAGGTCCACTCTCTCCCTCTCTCAGCCCTGATGGTGTGAGGTCCACTCTCTCCCCCTCTCAGCCCTGATGGTGTGTGTGGTACACTATCTCTCTCAGCCCTGATGGTGTGTGAGGTCCACTCTCTCCCTCTCTCAGCCCTGATGGTGTCTGGTCCACTCTCTCCCTCTCTCAGCCCTGATGGTGTGTGAGGTCCACTCTCTCCCTCTCTCAGCCCTGATGGTGTGAGGTCCACTCTCTCCCTCTTTCTCAGCCCTGATGGTGTGTGTGGTACACTGTCTCTCTCAGCCCTGATGGTGTGTGTGATACACTCTCTTCCTCTCTCAGCCCTGATGGTGTGTGAGGTCCACTCTCTCCCTCTCTCAGCCCTGATGGTGTGAGGTCCACTCTCTCCCTCTTTCTCAGCCCTGATGGTGTGTGTGGTACACTATCTCTCTCAGCCCTGATGGTGTGTGTGGTACACTCTCTTCCTCTCAGCCCTGATGGTGTGAGGTCCACTCTCTCCCTCTTTCTCAGCCCTGATGGTGTGTGTGGTACACTATCTCTCTCAGCCCTGATGGTGTGTGTGGTACACTCTCTTCCTCTCAGCCCTGATGGTGTGAGGTCCACTCTCTCCCCCTCTCAGCCCTGATGGTGTGAGGTCCACTCTCTCCCTCTCTCAGCCCTGATGGTGTCTGGTCCACTCTCCCTCTCTCAGCCCTGATGGTGTGAGGTCCACTCTCCCTCTCTCAGCCCTGATGGTGTCTGGTCCACTCTCTCCCTCTCTCAGCCCTGATGGTGTCTTGTCCACTCTCTCCCTCTCTCAGCCCTGATGGTGTGAGGTCCACTCTCTCCCTCTCTCAGCCCTGATGGTGTGAGGTCCACTTGCTCCCTCTCTCATTACATTACATTACATGTCATTTGGCTGACGCTTTTATCCAAAGCAGTTACAGTTGATTTAGACAATCCTTCCCTGGAGCAACGCAGGGTTAAGGGCCTTGCTCAAGGACCCAACGGCTGTGCGGATCTTATTGTGGATCGAACCACGGACCTTGCAGGTCCCAGTCATGTACCTTAACTGATGGTGTGTGGCCCACTAGCTCCCTCTCTCAGCACTGATGGAGTCCTACAGCCCCGATATACTGTATGGGTAGTGAAAAGCCTTTCCTTCTGGAAGCTTCTCTGATTCTTTCCTGGGGGACATTGTCCCTCAGACCCAGCACTGGAGTAGTCACATATGAAGAACACTCAGCCAAAAGCGAGGCAGTGTGGCTTTAGTTTTTAACTGAATGCCTCTACCTGTTGGTCAACTGCTGATGAGCCCAAGCACATCTTTGAGGTTATTCCAGCACAAGCTACGCACCAACAAATGTATGTAATGTTTTTGTTTTTGTTCAGTCTTTATTCAATCAGACAGGAAGCATCCGAGTCTCCCAAGATAGACCCAGGGGGGGAAAAATGTAATTATTTGTTAAAGAGAAAAACTGTCCCAGGAAATTTGTGTGCGTTTGCTTGCTGCCTTCCACTGAGGCGAAAGCGTGGTTGTCTGTGCTGAGATTATTTCTGCTGGCGAAGGAACGGCGGTGTCAAACCAAGCTTGTGATGTGGGTCTGGCCTACCTCTTGCTGCTGGAGTGACCTTTTTTAAAACGCCTTTGTCAGGTGTTGTGTTTTACCAGATAAACGAGCCTCGCTTCTTTTTATTCATCCGGGCTTGGAGCGGGCCTGGGGTTGAATCTGGGTTCAGCGGCACGCTGTGAGCCTGGATCCGCTTACTGTGGGAACACAGCGGTTTCCCAGCAGCCCGAGGGGCCCGTGCTGTCGGGCACGGCCGCGACTGCGTCCGTGACTCCTCATACGCACCCGTGACTCGTGCTCAACTTTCCGTAAGTGCAGTCGTAACCAACCCTGTTCCTGGTGATAGACCCCTCCTATTGGTTTTCATTTCAACCCTAATCTGGGACACCTGACTTTGTGGGGGGGGGGAAACCTAAAGGACGGTAGATCCCCAAGAACAGCGTCGGTAAGCACTGCCGTCGTGTGTCTGTGACTCCTTACTCACACACCTCGGCACTAACCCACTGTACCACAAGGATTTATCGTTTCTCTGTTCATGCGAGATTTATTCATGTGTGTACAGCCAGTTATAAATACATTTCTGTAGATCATACTTCCCCTTTTTCTTTCCCAATGCCTCTTTCAAAAGCTCAGAAGCGCTTGTGTCAGAAGAACACTACTCTTCCCTTTTATTTTTCTTTCCACGTCTCATAGTGACGTTACTTCAGTGCACACTGTAGAGGGGCTCTGTGCTGCTGGCCGAGTCCGGTTTTATTTCACACGTTCAGTCACACGGTCGTCCCGACCCTCAATCCCCCAAACCCCCCCACCCTAAACTGCTGAGGCCTCTTTTGAATCCCTTCCCCCCTCTCGGTCATGAGCTGAAGTTTTCCGCGCTCCCTGCCAGGTCTGCCCCCCCCCCCCCCCCCCCCCCCCCGGCCGGTCCCGCCCATTCCCTCCCCCCAGCCCCTCCCTGCTGCTCTAGACTCCTCCCCTCCACCCGAACGTTTTAACTCTGCGCTCCTCAGCGAAGCACAGCGGTAGCTAGACTGCACCACAGCCCTAAAGCAAACAGCCCAGCAGCCAAAAGGGAGAGTCGCAGGGGGGTTATGATCTTGGGAGATGGTCCAAGACTCAGTGGCATTTCCAGAAGTTGACAGTTTTACTTTAGAGGCCGTGTATGTGTACTACTTTAGAGACAGTATGTAGGTGTCCTACTGATTGTGAAATTTTAACCGATCTTCTGCTTTCAGTATGAACGCCCCAATTGTACACCATACATTTCCAGCATATCTTTCTTTTGCTCTCTCTCACACTCTCACAATCTCTCACTCTCTCTCTCTCTCTCTCACACTCACACTCTCTCTCTCACTCACTCTCTCTCACACACACTCTCACACACTCACACTCTCTCACACTCACTCTCTCACACTCACACTCTCACACTCACACACTCACACTCTTTCACACTCACACACACTCACACACTCTCACAATCTCTCACACTCTCACACACACTCTCACACACACTCTCACACACACTCACACACTCGAACTCTCACACTCTCACACACTCTCTCTGACTCTCACACTCTCTCTCACACACACTCACACACTCAAACTCTCACACTCTCTCACTCTCTCACACTCACACACACTCTCACACTCTCTCACACTCTCTCACACACTCACACACACTCACACACACTATCACACACTCTCTCACACTCTCACACACTCACACACTATCACACACTCTCTCACTCTCTCACTCTCACACTCTCACACACTCTCACACACTCTCACACTCTCTCACACTCTCAGCCTCTCCGCTCTCAGCTTGAAAAGCCCCGAAAGGGGACGTATTTTGGCACTTGCTCAAGTGTTGGCACTGTGTGTGTCCATACAGAGGCATGTCTGGTCGTGTTTGCACAACGCATGCCTATGGTTTCAGCAGCTTAAAATGGTTTTCTACTGAGCTGGGTTATAAAGCGCAGCTTCTGGTCCGAGTCTTTCCACTACCCCCACAGCCTTTTCATGGCGATTGCTTGTGTGTTTCTAAGGGATCATTTGTTGCATAGCCCTTGGCTATGATGGTGGACAGTGTATGACACAGCAAAAAGAGAGGGAGTTTATCCTGCAGTGGCCTGTTAGTACAGTATCTGGGGGCTAATTTGCTTACCATGGCTGGAGGAAGGTAATGATATAATTTATACAACCAGCACCTTTAAAAAGATTTTCAGCGAAGGGGGTGGTTGGATACCTGAAATGGCACTAATTTGTAACACCCATCTGGGGTGACGCTGGGTGCTAGGAGGACATAGCTGGACACATTGGCTCTGTTGTCACGGCACCTCTCATTTCCCTAGTGTTTACCAGGCCGGCGTTCATCTGTGTTTGTCTGTACGCTCCTGTCTGTGCTCCTGCAGGTACCTTCGCGGTGATCAGTCTGATGATTGGCGGAGTGACTGTGAGGGAGGCGCCCGACTCCATGTTCTACACGCAAGTCCTCAACGGGACCAACATGTCCACCGTGCTGGACACGGAGGCCCGGGACGCCAGGCGGGTGCAGCTGGCAGTGGCCCTCACCTGCCTGGTGGGCATCATCCAGGTGAGCCGCCACGCTGCCAGGGTCCCACTGACAATATGAACCACTAAAACTCTTCATCAGCCATTTGTAGCGTAGGGGCGGCCTGTAGCGTAGTGGTTAAGGTAAATGACTGGGACACGCAAGGTCGGTGGTTCTAATCCCGGTGTAGCCACAATAAGATCCGCACAGCCGTTGGGCCCTTGAGCAAGGCCCTTAACCCTGCATTGCTCCAGGGGAGGACTGTCTCCTGCTTAGTCTAATCAACTGTACGTCGCTCTGGATAAGAGCGTCTGCCAAATGCCAATAATGTAATGTAATGTAATGTAAGCGGGATGGCCATATTCTTTCCATTACAGAATTCTGCATTATAAAATGGCATTATGTATTTTTTTTTTTTTAATGTTCCCCTTCGTCCTGCTTCGTCATAACAGTGCAACAGTATGCAGTAAGAGGTTTTCAAGCTAGCAGTAATGAAAATATGTGAACACTTCCTGTTCAGCTGACCAAAAGTGTGTCTCCCCCCTTGCCCTGCAGTGTTGGGATATGTCCTTGTGGATCTCAGGGTAGAGAGATGCGTGTGTATGTGTGTAAACATGCTATGTCCTTGTGGATCTTAGGGTAGAGAGATGTGTGTGTATGTGTGTAAACATGCTATGGCCTTGTGGATCTCAGGGTAGAGAGATGTGTGTGTATGTGTGTAAACGTGCTATGGCCTTGTGGATCTCAGGGTAGAGAGATGTGTGTGAACGTGCTATGTCCTTGTGGATCTCAGGGTAGAGAGATGTGTGTGTATGTGTGTAAACGTGCTATGGCCTTGTGGATCTCAGGGTAGAGAGATGTGTGTAAACGTGCTATGTCCTTGTGGATCTCAGGGTAGAGAGATGTGTGTGTATGTGTGTGAACGTGCTATGTCCTTGTGGATCTCAGGGTAGAGAGATGTGTGTGTATGTGTGTAAACGTGCTATGTCCTTGTGGATCTCAGGGTAGAGAGATGTGTGTGTATGTGTGTAAACGTGCTATGGCCTTGTGGATCTCAGGGTAGAGAGATGTGTGTGTATGTGTGTAAACATGCTATGGCCTTGTGGATCTCAGGGTAGAGAGATGTGTGTGTATGTGTGTAAATGTGCTATGGCCTTGTGGATCTCAGGGTAGAGAGATGTGTGTAAACGTGCTATGTCCTTGTGGATCTCAGGGTAGAGAGATGTGTGTGTATGTGTGTAAACGTGCTATGTCCTTGTGGATCTCAGGGTAGAGAGATGTGTGTGTATGTGTGTAAACGTGCTATGACCTTGTGGATCTCAGGGTAGAGAGATGTGTGTGTATGTGTGTGAACGTGCTATGTCCTTGTGGATCTCAGGGTAGAGAGATGTGTGTGTATGTGTGTAAACGTGCTATGTCCTTGTGGATCTCAGGGTAGAGAGATGTGTGTGTATGTGTGTGAACATGCTATGGCCTTGTGGATCTCAGGGTAGAGAGATGTGTGTATGTGTGTGAACGTGCTATGGCCTTGTGGATCTCAGGGTAGAGAGATGTGTGTAAACGTGCTATGTCCTTGTGGATCTCAGGGTAGAGAGATGTGTGTAAACGTGCTATGTCCTTGTGGATCTCAGGGTAGAGAGATGTGTGTGTGTGTGTAAACGTGCTGTGTCCTTGTGGATCTCAGGGTAGAGAGATGTGTGTAAATGTCCTTGTGGATCTCGGGGTAGAGAGATGTGTGTGTGTGTATAAACGTGCCCGCGCGTCTCGCCCCGCAGCTGGTCCTGGGCCTGCTGCGTTTCGGCTTCGTGGCCATCTACCTGACGGAGCCGCTGGTGCGCGGCTTCACCACGGCCGCTGCCGTCCACGTCTGCATCTCGCAGCTCAAGTACCTGCTGGGCGTCCAAACCACGCGCTTCAGCGGCCCCCTGTCCGCCATTTTCGTGAGTCCCCCCCCCCCCCCCGACCCGGTCTCTCTGCCTCTCATTGCCAGAGGTCTTAACTCAGTTCCTTAACCCTAAGCCCAATATGAAGTGGCTCCACCCAGATCGCGAGGGGTTTTGGCTTTGGTTGAGAGAACTAAGAAAGTAGGGCGGCCTGTAGCGTAGTGGTTAAGGTAAAGGACTGGGAGACGCAAGGTTGGTGGTTCTAATCCTGGTGTAGCCACAATAAGATCCGCACAGCCGTTGGGCCCTTGAGCAAGGCCCTTAACCCTGCATTGCTCCAGGGGAGGATTGCCTCCTCCTCCTTAGTCTAATCAACTGTACGTCGCTCTGAATAAGAGTGTCTGCCAAATGCCAATAATGTAAATGTAAATGTAAGTAGAGAATTTAGTAGGGGTTTAATAGTGGCTCAAAACAATGATATAGCAGTCATTGATTGGTTGAAAAGGTATCAGGTCGAGAGTGCCATATGGCACTCTTGGGACTGAAAGAGTTAGTACTTATTCTTTGTTTGTGGTGCACTTATGTTCCCTGTGGTGCCCTTATGTTCCCTGGGTATTCTGTTCTTGGCCCAAGACCAGGAGAATTCCCTGTTATTTTAGATGGTTAGTTTTCTAGTGAACCAATTGCTTTGTTCATGTTTTATTGATGGTTATCCACAGTTAACCAAAAACAAGTAGGTTAATATATTAAGTTATTAATGTATTAATGTACGAGAGGTAACCCCCTCCCGTCTTTATAGGACAGAACTCTGCACTCACACAGGTATTGTACAAAATGTACAATATATCACATATTAAGCCTAGTCCTAGGAAAAAATCAGTTTAGAATGGAGATTCTCCATACAGAACTCATTTTAGTCTGGGACTAAGCTTTATATGTGTCTGTGAAACCGACCCATTGGCATGTAAATGTTTGCCTGGAACTACATAAGCTGTGTGTCTCACTGAAGTATGACGCTCTCTCTCTCCGCTCAGAGTTTGATCGCTGTTCTGAAGGACATCGCAAGCACCAACGTAGCTACTCTCATAGTGGGGCTGGTGTGCATAGTGTTCCTGTATGGGGTGAAGGACCTGAACGACCGCTTCAAAAAGAAGCTTCCGGTCCCCATTCCTGGCGAGATCATTGTGGTACGTTTCCATTCGTTGTGTGAAGCCTTTATGTTAACACGGTGTATATCGGCCGGCCTGGCCTTGTGTGGCTGCGTAGTCATTCTCTCTTTTACAGGTGATCGTTTCAACTGGAATCTCGTATGGGGTCCAGCTCTATGAGAACTATGGTGTGGAGGTGGTTGGCGAAATTCCCAGAGGGTAAAAAAACACACACATCCATATATTAAATATTAAATAAAATGAAATGTAATAAATAATAATAATAATGTAAATAATGGAATTGATGGAATTGATGAATACCCGAAGCAAATGCTGTATTTTAGGCATGGCTGTTGTCAAAGGTCATAGAAATGACATTTTACTTATTTTATCCGTTGTAGGCTTCTTCCACCCGCTGTTCCGGATTTTTCCCTTCTGCCCAACTTGGTCACAGACTCCATTGCCATCGCCATCGTGGGCTTCTCAATGGGAATCTCCCTGGCCAAGATCTTTGCACTTAAGCATGGATACACTGTGGATGGCAATCAGGTAACATTCCCTGGCTCATTGCGTCTCACGGTGAAACTGACTTGGCGAGGTGAGACCACTCTGTTCTAACTGTTGGTCAGGCTGTTGGTGTTCCAACTTCTCTTCTCGGTGTCTTAGGACAGTATGAATGGGGGGGTGGCCTGTAGTGTAGTGGTTAAGGTACGTGACTGGGACACGCAAGGTTGGTGGTTCAATCCCCAGTGTAGCCACAATAAGATCAGCACAGCTGTTGGGCCCTTAAGCAAGGCCCTTAACCCTGCATTGCTCCAGGGGAGGGTTGTCTCCTGCTTAGTCTAATCAACTGTATGTCGCTCTGGATAAGAGTGTCTGCCAAACGCCATTAATGTAATGTAATGAATGCAAACAGTCTATCAGTTCCAGTCTGAACTAGGGCTGCATGATGTATCGTATATTTATCGTCATTGAGATATGAACATGCAAGATGAACACATTGCAAAAGACTGCAATGAATTTGAATGCATTCATTAAAATTGATATTATGTTAAATTCATTGGTTGTCCATGTGCAATTTGTTATTAATTAACTAAAAAACGTTATCGCATATGGCATATTTGTCCTCATATCGTGCGGCCCTAGTCTGTCCTATCAGGGTTGTGTTCTTAACCATGAGATGAATCATTGCACCAGCGCTATTGGCCGGACGCACCACCGGTCAGCCTCTCTGCGATATTCGAGTCATGGTGTTAGACATCATTGTAACCGAGCCTGTTGTTACAGGAGCTGATTGCGCTGGGTGTCTGCAACCTCTCCAGCTCCTTCTTCCACACCTTCGCCATCACCTGTTCCATGTCCCGCAGTCTGGTCCAGGAGAGCACAGGAGGCAACACACAGGTAACCCCCCCCCCCCCTCCCGTCTTTATAGGACAGAACTCTGCACTCACACAGGGTGCACTACTGAGGAATGTACCGGCCATTAATCACTTATTGTACACAAACTGTGACATGTCCTTTTGCCTTTTCTATGCGTGTTATCATGATTGCTGTGTTACTGTGTGTTTAAATAAGGTCCCCTTTGATAAAAAAAGACTCAGTCGGGCTTCCTGGTTAAATGAAGGATAAATTTAAAGTTTAAACATCTGTTGACAGGCATTCACGGATAGGTACTGTGGTGAATATGCCGTTGGCACAGCCCAATGGCATTGTACAGGAGCTCATTAACCGCACCAGTGTGCTGTGGATGTTTGCCGTTCTCCCAGTCCAGTATACGGGAAATACATCCTATTAAAATGTGCAAATGTAAGGGTCCCTCATAGTTTTTATCTCCTTGGTTAAACATGGCACCTCATTAGGGTGCATTTATTGCTGGTGTTAAGGCATAAAGATAAGGCTAATTTGTTCACTGTGTACAGCAGCATGCATAGTGCATAGGTAATGCATGAAGTAAAGCAGTGTAGGATAATAGTGTGTGTGTGTGTGTGTGTGTGTGTTGCAGATAGCAGGGCTCCTGTCATCTATGGTGGTCCTATTGGTGGTGGTTGCCATTGGTTTCGTGTTCAAGCCTCTGCCTCAGGTGAGTGTTTGCTTTGTCTTAACTCAGTCTTAAACCTACAGTACTGCAATTTCACAGGTAAATCATTCTCGGAACCCCGAGTGCCTCGTGTGGAGGTCACAGGTCATGGTGTGAATGAGATGTGAGCGGATGTGAGAGATATGCGCTCGCTCTCTGCAGACGGTGCTGGCGGCCATCATCATGGTGAACCTGGTGGGCATGTTCAAGCAGCTGAGGGACATCCCTGCGCTGTGGAGAACCAGCAAGATCGAGCTGGTGAGTCTCCCTCACCGCACACACCTCACATACACACACACACGCACACACCTCACACACGCACACACACACACGCACATGCACACACACGCGTGCACACATCTCACACACGCACACATACTCACACACACTCACACACCTTACATACACACACACACACACCTCGCACACACACGCACACACACACACACACATACACCTCACACATACACCTCACACACACTCACACACCCTCACACACCTTACATACACACACACACTCACACACCTTACATACACACACACACCGCACACACACTCACACACCTTACATACACACACACACACCTCACACACACTCACACACCTTACATACACACACACACACACACCTCGCACACACACACACGCACACACACATACACCTCACACACACACGCCACACACACACTGCAGGGTCCACCTCACACTTCATACTCAAACCCCACTCGCATGGGTGGGCCTACGATGGCCTTCCACTCCACTGGGTGTGTTTCTCAGGAGGAGAATTGAAGGGGTCATGCACACACACACACACACACACACACACACACACACACACACACACACACACACACACATTCATAGATTTGTGAACCCACTGCTCACCCAATGCTGCTCTGTGAAGTTCATGGTATGTGTGGAATTTATCTGAGCGGCTTGGTGTGCAGGCAGGAGGCTGCATGTTGAAGATTAATATCAGACCCGTGAAAAAATGACCTACACCGCCCTCGTGCAGACACTGTGGATCAGTGCTTCTCCGAGTCGGCCCTGGGAGTGCCTTGTGTGTACTGGTTTTCGTTCCGGCCAATCTCTTGCTCATTTATGGTTGTTAAGTTATTTCGGTGATTTTAAGTTATTATTTTCCTGAAACGTGCTAATCCAGGGCAGGTTTGGCTTGTGTTTTTGAATCTTTGAATTCCTCATTATGTTCCAAATTGTTGGTTTTAGTGGCCATGTGTACACACTTTCACCAATTAGGAGAGCCTATTGATACACCACAGTCTGTCTTTACTTGTCCTTTTACCTCCCTTTATGTAATCATTTACAATATAGCACAGTTTTAATATGGGACTTGTATTCTTCATGGTATGTGTAGCCAACCCTTCAAAAATGAACAGCTTCATAAAATTTGTGGGGATTGCAATTGCGGTTGGAACAAAAACCAGCATACACAGGGGTACCGCTGAGTTTGAGAAGCACTGCTGTACATAGCATAAAAATAAGACGAACATGTTGCATGCAGTGTGGGTTTCTGAAGCAATTCAGCCAGAGGATGTTCATTGCAAAATTACATTTTGTAGGGAACTCTGGCTGACCACTGTGTGGCAAAAAAACCCACAGAAAAACATTATTTTGCAAGTAAGTTGAGCCTGAAATATAAGTGGGAAGTCTTGGCTTATCAGCACAGGCTCTTGTTTTACCTAACTGTAGAAATATCCTCTGGTAATGAAAAATTGTAAAAAAAAGTATTCAGTAATAAGAAATAATCCGAAAGGAAAATGTTATGAAGGATATCCGAAAGGTCATGTGAAACTGAACTGCACTGTATCTAGGACTCCTATACTGTAGAGTTGTTTAGTTTAATGCAGAGATGGTAGAGATGGAAATCTGAAACTGGTGTAAGAAACAAACAAAAAAAAACAAAAATCCTGACTCATCATGACTGTTTCCCAGCTGGAATGCTGAACCCACGTAACCACCTGCTGTCTTCTGGAATGTGTGTCTTGGAATTCTACACCCTCCACAGAGGGACCTGTGAACACCTTCATTGTCATGTTCTGTATGTTGTGAAATCTCTCTCTGACTCTTTCAGGCTATCTGGCTGGTGGCCTTTGTTGCCTCGGTCTTGCTGGGCCTTGATTATGGGCTTCTTGTAGCCATTGGATTTGCCATCATAACGGTCATTTACCGGACACAGAGGTACGGAAACCCTGGCTCGATTTGTGTGTTCTGTACGGATGTTGCGTGTGTGTGTATGTGTATACATTTTTCCCCCAAGTGTTATTCATTAGTGACATGTAATTTATGTCCTGATGAAAAATGTAGTAATTTCAGTGTTCTCTCTGGGTTCTATCTGTTTCGCATAAAGGTGTACTGTATCACATATATTAAAATATATATAGTAAAAATATATGTGGTAAAATGCATTATACTTGGTGAATTTGCTTTTTACAGACTCAAATTGTTTCCTTTGCTCCAAATGTCTTCTTTTTTCACAGTCCGAAGAGTATTGTTCTTGGACAGGTCCCTGACACAGGGATGTACTATGATATTGAAGAATATGAAGAGGTAACGAGCTTTGAGTGTTTAGAAATAAATAAATAAAGAAAGAAAAAATGATCACATTGTTTTCATTCTTGGTACAGTACAGTAGTGACCGTTCTGTACAGTGTCTGTACGGTGTTCAGTGAGCCTTTATCTCTGGTGTTACTCACCCTGCTGATCTTTCTGTTCCAGGCCACTGAATGTACAGGGATCAAGATATTCCACACAAACACTTCTATCTATTTTGCGAACAGTGATCACTATGTCAGTGCCCTCAAGGAAAAGGTAAGCAAACCCTTATCTGAGCTGTTGCGAGAAAGAGCTACTGTGCGGCTGCTCTGTAGCCTTCATTTACTTTCATACTGGGGGGGAAACCTGTTTTCCCACTCTGGTACAGTAAGGGAAAGGAAGCAAAATGTTGGAATATACCCTCACCAAGCACTTTATTAGGAACATTTTTACTTTATTACACCTGCTTATTCATATGATTATCTAATCAGGCAATTGTGTGGCAGCAGTGCGATGCATGCAATCATGTAGATACGGTTCAGGAGCTTCAGTTAATGTTCACATCAACCATCAGAATGGGGAAAAAGGATTTTCACGGACACTAGTCTAGTTTCTAAAGAATGGTGCAAAAAAACTAAAAGAAAATCCAGTAAGCAGCAGTTCTGCAGACAGAAATGCCTTGTTAATGAGAGACGTCAGAGGAGAAGGGCCAGACTGGTCAAAGCTGACAGGAAAGTCACATAGTAACGCAAATAACCACACATTACAACAGCGGTATGCAGAAGAGCATCTCTGACCACACAATGCATCATAACTCTAAGCTCTAAGTGGGTAGCCTACAGCAGTAGAGGTCTAATAAATACCTAATAAAGTGCTCGGTGAGTGTATTTGTATTCACTTTATCAGAATTGTGAACTGTATTATTTCAGAAACAAAGAGTCCCTTCCGTCTCCTGTCAGACACAGTGGCTTGGCTTGTACATTTTAACCTTCATTTAACCAGGAAATTCAGCGGTTGGAGTTTACAGTGGCAACAGATTGAGCGTCACGTGTTTTTGAGGTCATGTGTGTAATACTGCTGATCCTCGCAGACGGGAGTGGACCCAACACTGCTGCTGGCCGCACGGAAAGCTCAGCAGAAAGTCAGGAAGTGGACGAGCGAAAATAACTCCCCGGGGCAGACCTCGCCTCAGAAAGTGAGAGCTGTTGTCAAACTTGTGAGTTCATCCTTTAGAGCTTTTAACCGCTTCACTGAATTGGGTTTACAGTCCAAATACAAGCTTAAGCTCATGCAAGACAATCTCACTCACTCTTTGGTCTTTCTTACTGCGAGAAGAAAAAATGGAAGGTCTCTCGAGCTTGATGAAATGTATGTTTACTGTATATATGAATGCCAGTTAAAAGGCGTAAAAATTTTCTGTGGAGTTTATTTTTAATCCCAATCTTTTCCATCGCCTACATTTCCTAAACTTTGACCAAGACCGGTAAGCTAGACCAGTACACAGGATGAAGTGAATCTGTAACTCCTCATTCAGGCCATTGTCTATTGGCTATCCTGTTGCTTGAATTAGCAAGTCTTTTAACTTGATTAGCTCCTGATGACTCATTCCTGTTTGCCGTTCTACTGTTAAATGTGTACCAACTGTGTCGTAATCCTGATAAGGTCAAGGGAATGTGTTGCCAGCTGACCTAATGGCATCAGTTAGGTATTTCTTACGTTATCGTATGTTCAATGTTTTCTCTGTACACAGTGCAGATTAACGAACCATCAGGACTCCCTGTCTCTGTGGGGAATGCTTTCTTTTATAAAGCTTGGCTGTAATCGCTAGGGACGAGGCAGGGTGTTGCCATTGAAAACACGGTGCTATTGGTTGAGAAGGTGGAGTTTTGTTTCGTTGTAATGGATTGGCTGAGAGGGAGGTGGGAGATTGATGCCTGGGTCTTCGTCGTAGGACGTTGAGATGGGCGTCACTCACGAGGTGGTGGGTAAGGAGGAGCCTCAGAAGAACGGGCACGTCATGGAGGCGGAGTCGGACTCGGAGGAGACCCACATGATCCTGGACCCCCCCGGGGCCGTCCACTCCATCATACTGGACTTCGGCCCCGTCAACTTCATCGACTCGGTCGGGGCCAAGGCCATCAGATCCGTAAGCAGCCATGTCGGGCCCGATAGGCCATGGAGAGCTCTCTGATTTTTTTTCCACTCGTTCTGCTTTGGTGCGGACCTCATACGCGCTCACTTCTGACCGCTGTGTCTCCCCATGTCCGTCTCTCTGCAGGCTATAAAAGAGTACGCCGAGGTCGACGTGGAGGTTTACCTTGCTGGCTGCAGCAGTAAGTGTCCTCTCGCCTATTGTTGTTGGTAAAATAATTAGGTGTGCATCTCAGAACCTCACACTCAAAAATATAGAAGTAAAAGTCCAAAAAGACAGGCTACAAAAAGGGATGATCTCTCTGCCGTTTTTAAGTCTCTGGCCTACTGTAAATTCGATCAACATTTGCCCTAAACTTACAAGTAAAGCGTTACAATTATCTTCAGAAACTCAGCTTAGCGTGTTAACTTTAGTGATTGCTGAACTCACCAAACTATGTCTGAAGAAAAATAATAAATCATGCTTTTATTTGAAATCAAACTGTGACAAATGTTTATTGAATATGTAAACATTTCTGTACCAAGACCTGTCATATATTAAATTATTATCCAAACTGCTGCTCTATCTGCTGGTGGTCTGCCACCTTCTACTATTTAGTACATCTGGAACAGTGAGCATTGTGCTCTTTTGTCATTGCTCCTGTGTTTAGTGCAGGTTGCACTTAAGCTGTGGGTTTAAACTCTGTGATGAAATGACTTCACCGTTTGACATTTTCTGAACACTACTGGAGCTGAATTGGGAGGGGGAGAGGAAGCACTCACTGTCTTTGTTGATGAACAGGGACCTTGCTGAAGGACCTGAGGAGGTTAAATTTCTTCGCGGGCGCAGTGACCACAGAGCGGGTTTTCCCCTCTGTTCATGATGCTGTGCTGTTCTGCCAGCACCGGCTGACCCTTCCCAGCGAGAGTCAGCCCCCCAGGGACAGTCAATCCCCCAGCGACAGTCAGCCCCCCGGCGACAGTCAGGCAGATGCCGAAGCCAGCGGGACGGAGAAATGAACGGTGGGCGAAACAGCCCAGCCGGACCCCTGGACACAGATACGCACTCTCCAAACCCCTTCCCACTTCCTGTGTGGAGTGGGCGGAGTTTATGGATAACATTCCAATAGGCCTTCTTTTAAGGTTAGGCGGTAAAGAGCCATTTAAGAGGTTGTCATTTAGCAGTCTTTGTTTTTTTTTCTTTTACCAAATAGTGGTACATACTCAACAATGAGGCTCTTTCCCTTTCTCCCAGTATTGCTTCTGAAAGATCACAAGTGGATATGGCCAGAGTAGCAATCGTGCTTCTGTTACACGTTCCTTGGAAGAATACTTTCAAATATCTGGCTTTTGTCAGCCAGAGAATGCACTACGGGACATAAAGAACACTTTAAATTCTGCTATGTATCTTCGTTACTGATAGACTGAAAATCTGTTTGGTTGCACAGCATCATGTGAATGTATTTTCTGCACCAGGTGAGATATGGGTAGATTTACTTTTCTTTCTGCTCCCACAGCCAGTGTATAATTATGACGCAAAGACCGCAAATCTGTGGAACATTTGTAAAGCATTGTGCTGCACTTTGACTAGGAAAGTCACAACTCAATCTTACAGCTCAAGGAAAATTGTCTTTAAAATACTTGTAATTATTATATAGAGATCCTGGACTGGATTTCAAGGAAAGCGATATCGGCCTCCTTCATTTCAGGCTCATTTCAGGCTCATTTCAAGCCACCTCTGATTTCTGTGACTAGATGTGGTGCAACACCTCACCCTGATAACACTGCTCTGGGTGCTTTAGCGTTTTTGTAATGTTCTGATTTTATTTTGCTTTGCAAACCAGAAAAGCTGCGGCGGACCAGTCGGGAAGGAATTAGTTTGTAAACCATTTTATGTCGAAGGTTTGTGTTTTATGAGAGTATGGTAAACGATAGTGTCAGCAGGAAGGTATTTTTTGTTGCTTTTTAATTGTATTTTAATGTCATTTTTAAATTTCCATGGCTGAATTTTACCTGCTATTATTTGGATGTCAGTTTTCTGGTGACCATTAGACCAGTGTGAAATTCTGCATTTAATGTCTTTAATGTCTTTATCATTAGCTCATTCTTTGAGTTTGATGGACTATAAACTGGTTATAAACTGCTCCTGGAGTTTATTTACCAGAATTGCCTTTTTTTTTTTTTAATCTGTATATTTTTGTATACACATTATCCATGAAGCTGTATATGTACTGAAGCAACCCTGGTTAAGTACCTCACTCAAGGCTGGCACGGCAGTGCCCCTTCTGGTGGACTCTGCTGGTTGCAAACCGTTGTGCTTACACAACCACCATTGTCTCCCGTTTTGCTGTACCGTTTTGTATGTTACTGTAATAGTGTGTGAGCGCATCCTTCCTGAGAAACAACTATTTTTTTAAACACAGATTAAAGAAACTATTGATGAAAATGTGCTTTGTGTTACAACTGATGCACTTTTTACATACAATTAAATTTGTTCCAAGATAAATTCTAACAGCTGGCTCTTTCTTCTCTTGTTGCTGTGCTGGAATGCCGTACCAAAATTGCAGCAGGTATTTAAGCGAGATAAGGGGTGATCCAGTAATTAAATGGGCTTATCTAAACTTAATGCACTGTTACTCATTACTAACTCATAAAATTTAATTCTGTAGTTCAAAGAACAAGTAAGGCACACCCTGGCAAACGCATGCAATTCCCATAAACGGCAGTTCATATTGGTGACGGTAAGAATTATGCCATTATTGTATCACTCAAAATATTTGACAAGGATATTTATTTAGGAAGTAATGAACTCAGGAGCACACAAATCATTCAAGCTGAATTATAAACTAACTACAATTAACAACAGTTTATGTTGGGTACCCAAAGCTGGACATGGGAAACGTATAACCAAGTACAGTCAAAGAGACAGTTTGACGAAATGTTGCTTAGTTGTAGGTCATGTATCTTGGAGTGGCGCTGAACTTGGCGTACGACTTGATGACCTTGTTCACAGCCTCCAGGAAATCCTTTTCCGTGGCGATTTTCCGGCGTGCCCTGATGGCGAACATTCCCGCCTCTGTGCACACGCTGCGAATCTCAGCACCTGGAAACACACGTAGCCACGGTCACCATTCCACTCTTGGCTCAGGCGTTTATATACAGGTATGAACTACAGAGTCCGTTACAATCAAGACTGAGGTACGGATTCACTATTCTCACTGATTCCAACCAATAAAATGGTAGGCGGAAGCGACAGCTATTCAAAATTACATCGGTGTGCCTTTACATTTCTGCAGTGCTCCAATGTAGAGCGAATTACAAAACAGAATTGAAATTGGGAGTCTATCGGAGTACTCCAGTACAGCCGTGCTGCCAGCATAGTCACGGCTCACCTCAGAAGCTAGCGGGGTCAAACGTCTGATGAAATGTGCAGCTAGCATGGTCAGACAGTCTGATGAAATGTGCAGCTAGGATGGTCAGACAGTCTGATGAAATGTGCAGCTAGGATGGTCAGACAGTCTGATGAAATGTGCAGCTAGGATGGTCAGACAGTCTGATGAAATGTGCAGCTAGCGTGGTCAGACGTCTGATAGCATGGTCAGAAATCTCACCTGTGCTGTTGGGACAGAGACGAGCCAGCAGCTCAAAACGGATGTCCCTCTCCACGCTCATGGAGCGCGCGTGAATCTTAAAAATATGAGTACGACCCTGAAAAGGAAGACAAAGTTAGTTTTTTTATTTTATTTACCACTATAAACATGCACACCGATAATCCACACAGGCTGGATAATTAAACTTTACCACCCTCTGACTCAGGACACCTTCTCAATTAAATGACCACCTGATGAGCCCTCAATTCCATTAACGCTTTTACGCAGGGGTGTCAAACTCCAGTCCCGGAGGGGCGCAGTGTCTGCTGGCATTTGCGGTTTCCTTTCAACCAGCAGCCAATGAAGGCATTGAGAACAAGGTGTGTGGATTTTCTTGAACCAATCCCGCTGAAACACACCTGCAGAAAAAACCTGCAGACTGGAGTTTGACGCCCCTGCTTTCAGGCGTAAGATCAGGAATATGCGATTAGAATGTTCTTAACGTAGGACATAAAAAAGGACATAAAAAAAGGGTTAACTGATCTAGTTTTACAAGAGGTAACGGAAGATCCTGTGGCTGTCGGGGACAGTTCTGTACAGTCCACGGGGAAACGCACCTCCAGGTCCGGCAGGCTGAATTCGATTTTCCTGTCCAGCCGCCCGGGTCTCATGAGAGCCGGGTCCAGGGTGTCGGGCCTGTTGGTCGCCATCAGGACCTTGATGTTCCCTCTGGGGTCAAAGCCATCCAGCTGGTTAATCAGCTCCAGCATGGTCCTCTGGACCTCATTGTCTCCTCCCGCACCGTCATCGAAGCGGGCCCCTGCACATCGAAACGGAGGCACTCAACGCTCTGCACCGACGAGGAACAATGGCAGAGGTGGTGTGCCACCCGCCACCAATTCAATCTCGCATTTCATAACTTAATTTTGGTAGAAGTAGGGTGAACGCAAAATATTTTTGAATGTTATTGAAGCGCGCAGGAATTGAGACGGAGAGTATCCAATTGCTCAACCGACACTGGGCGTAATTTTCGGAGAAGGTCTGCTGAAAAACAAAAGCAAGGGGAAAAGAAACTGACACTAAAACCACATACCTCCAATGGCATCAATTTCATCAAAGAAGATGAGGCAAGCTTTCTTGGTCCTGGCCATCTCAAACAGCTCTCGCACCATTCTCGCTCCCTAAAAAGAGAGAGGGGGGGGGGGGGGGGGTCGATTGGAACCATTGCAATTTTGGAAGTAGGCATATTTTAGGGTCTAACCTGCTATTTTTCCATGGTTGTTTGAAAAACTAGTTCCCGTGTGACATGACATATCGGATGACGTTGCTAAACATTAACACAGAGAGCTGACCAGGGTTAGGGACTCTTCATGAACGTTTCGTGGGCTTTTCAGATACTAAAGCCAGGAAAAGAAAGCTAATGCAGGCGGATCTTTAATAGGCTCTATTGTATTCTGTCACATTATACTGTACTACACTGAACCCTCCATTTTAGTCAATTTTGTGTTTCATGCTGCCATGAGCCAATAAGATTAATTTATACGATAGCTTTCAATAGACAATTAAATACTTCATTGTCATCTGGTCCCACCAGCTGTGGGGCGGCCCCTCACCTCTCCCACGTATTTCTGCACCAGCTCGGAGCCGATGACACGGATGAAGCAGGCGTCGGTGCGGTTGGCCACGGCTCGGGCGCAGAGGGTCTTCCCCGTGCCGGGGGGGCCGAACAGCAGCACGCCCTTGGGCGGCTCGATGCCCAGGTTAACGAAGCGCTCCGGCTGGAGGAAGACAGGAGAGACAAGTCCTTCCATCGTCAAACGCAAAAGCAATTTAGCTTGGAAACCAACACGATATTCACAGAAAATGGCATAACAGCAAATCAAGATCATACCATTTGAGATTTAAGCACTGTATAATGTTACAAGGTATTCTTTACTACCTTAACACACCTACATTGTTTTGTTTAAAGGGATAACAGGATAAAGATACAATAATAACATTTGTTGAGGGCACAAGGCTAACTTAATGCAACACACTGGAGTTCATACTGACTCAATGCTAGAGAAGGGTTACGTCCTTACATGGAGTAGTGGGGTCTCAACAACTTCCCTCAGCTTCTCGATCTGCTCCTTACATCCACCGACATCGCTGTAAGTCACGTCAGGCTTCTCCTCCACCTGTGAGACAGACTCAGTTCAGTACTGAATGTATAGACACAAAGCTACACGCCGCCCCAGAAAGAACAGGTCTTACCTGCATCATTGTCACAGTTGGGTCAATCTTAGGAGGAAGGGGAATGTGGATCTGGTACTTGTTCCGGTCAACACTGCAAGCAAAAAATTCAAATCAATTTGGAGAAAGGTCAGCAAACATGACGTGCTGAACAACCTGAATAGTTATGAACACAGTCTGATCGCTGCTTATCATTTTCAAATTAGATAACATTTTGTGTGGGTGTAAACTATGCTGTCAATACAATGCAAATGCACATACAGTAAAAGATTACTTAATCTGGACACATTTACAGTCAAAGGGGAGGTGTCATTTTCTGTCTCATTTTGAACAGGCTTTGAACATCCCAGTGCCCACTCTTACCCAACTCTCATCCCCTCCTCGATATCAGTGGGAGCCACCTGGTCACTCAGGTCCACCACAAACTTCGCAAACTGCTTCACATTGATGATGTACTTTGGATCCTCAGAGTCTGCGTTGATGATCTTGGTACATCTAGCGGAACAAAATACCTATGATTTCACAGCACTCATCTTATGGTATGACAGAAATAAAAAACATTTTTTAACTGAAAGGCTTTCAGTATAATCGCGATTATACCGCAACATCAAATAATAATGTAAAGTGCGGATATCGCGTGCTTGAAGGCGGCAAGCGGACGATGGGAAAACTGTACCTGGCCACCTGCAATGGCTGCTCACTCTGCAGGGTCTGTTTGTCTGCAGCCAGATCCCAGAGGGCCGGGGGAGCCAGTCCGGTGTCTGACTCCTTGATGCCTGCACACGAAAACGGGGCAAAGAATTAGCCTCCCCAGATACCAGGGAAATCAACATAGTGTTGTTTTACATTACATTACATTATTGGCATTTGGCAGACGCTCTTATCCAGAGCGACGTACAACAAAGTGCATACCCATAACCAGGGATAAGTTTGCTGAAAGACCCTAGAGGGAAGTACAATTTCAACTGCTACCTGTACAACAAAGATATGGACCAGGGCCTTTTTTTTTCCTTTTTTTTTGAGAACAAAGAAACAAACAAACAGAGCAAAAGTGACCAAAGTTGTGAATTGTTGTGAATTGCAAAGCATTGATATGAGATTACTACAGTACATACACAAAAATGTCCAAGCAAAGTGCATTCTGTACATACCAGTGAGCTCATTGATCTTCTTAAGCAGTTGCTGAATATCATCCTCGACCTGCTTTATTTGCCGTGAATAGGTACTCTGGCCCTGTGTCAAACCACAAATACAGAATTTCTATGCAAATACTTCACAGATTGATACATTTATTATCATATCATTGACGATATTATGATTTATAGCAGATACTTCCTAATTACCTAATAATTTCCTTATCTCGTGAAAAGTTCATACAGATGCATGACTGTATGTGAGTGCATGCAAAATGTATAGAAATAAAACTATTTTTACACTAATGTTATCTGACGTTATTAATGTAAAGTAACTTACATAGGTCTTCAAAAGGGCGATATCACCTTCATCCAAAGCTGTAATAGAATTAATTATAACACAATGTGAAAATTATCTCGGGTACGTTAACTAACTGAACTCCTATTAGCTAACGTTAACTGACATGATAGTAAACAATATGATCAGATACTTTCGCGGCAGCCTTGTTTATAAGTAAATAGGTTGCCTGTTTGGCGATGCCACTTCCTAAATTATCTGGCTATAAATATGGATTTTGGCGAAGTTACCATACTGAACGGAGCTAGTGCTAGCAAAGACAGCTAGCCTAGGCCACAACAGAGAACTTGCACTGTCCTGAGCAAATACTTGACTACACCAGGTTTTTACTTAAAATGGCATTTCACGCAGGTACCGCCATTATATGTTGTATTTTTTAAATACACATAGCTTGCCTTTGTTAACGACAGCAGTAAAACGTCAATAGCCGGTGCAGTACAGAATAGCTAGTGACGCAAGCAAGCAAGCGTTAGCTCATTAGCTAGATAGCCAACTAGATTCAATTCGTTAGCCGACGCTAACGTTAAGATGTAACAGTTATATAGTTTTCTAAAATTACCTCTGATCGGTTTATCCTCCTTATCTTCTTCTTTGACTTTACGTTGTTCGTTTCCCAAATAATCTGGCATTATTGCTGTGCTTTACAACGCGCTTCGCCTCAGCTATATCTTCGAGTCTCTTTCAGTATTCAAGCATTACACAGCAGGTTTATTATCTTCCGCTAAGTCAAAGTTTTCCGGAAGTAGATGTCGGAGCGATATTACCAGTGTACGCGTGACGACTTAAAACATGAAGACTATATCCCATGCATGTATTTAAATAAATAAACTGTTTGTTTGACGTCTAAATTATTTACAAACATACATTGTTTGGAATTTACGGGTAAATACAAATTAATATAAGTGATATGTACTTAAAAGCTATTGAATGACTCATAGGAAAAGGATAAGAACTGATAGGAACCAATGAACGCAAATCTTGTCACGAGGGTGTAACACTGTAAGGCACACCGAACGAGGCCCATGTGTTGCTGAAAAAAACCGGTCGATATTACATCTGGCCAACAATTTGGAAACATATTATTTAATACTTACACACCTGAATGATTGCTCATTAGAGTAACTGACAAATCGAAGATGCTGAAGGAAGCGGTGGACGGACAGGTTACAGTCGTCTGTAACACCATCGCAGGTAAGGAACATAGCCCGAAGACGAATATCTTGCTGATTCTGACATTATTAGCTTGCGCGCTAACAACCTTTGCTAGCTCGGTAACACAAGCCGCTGCGTTCCATACAACGCGCGTGGACCACAGAGAGGTGCACGCTGTTAAAAAAATGTTTTTTTTGTAATTTATTTCTCCATATGTCTGCACTGTATACGATTCATTATATGTCGTAGCAGTGCTATCAGTTTTGTAAAGCATGCTAACTTTCTAGTTGGCTACCTAGCTGTGTGTCAATGCTAACATTAGCTTGCTAAGATGTGGGAAGATAGTTAGCTAAGACCTATCGTTACTATTTTTGACCTGGCCAGCCAGGCTAGATTGAGCAGTGGGCAGTACTGAAACCTGGCGTTATTTTCAGTGTTGATCGATGTTGATCATATTGAAGCATGTTATTTCTCACCGTGATTTGTTATGGCTACCTTGTAATTAGACAGTTGGGCAATGTAAAAGTTAATTTATTAAACATTTTGTTATCCATTTAAGAAAATGTAAAGTTGATTTCTGCCTGTTATCTTTTCCATACATTCAGGTTGAGGTGGCACAAGAAAAAAAAAAAGTGGTACCCAGTGGAACCTAGACTAAATCTGCCCTGCCTTAAGTTGGATAAAGTAAATGTGAATGCATAAATAAATCTCTTTTAATGTGTTCACTCCAGCCTCAGTGCAGTTCCAAGTGGAGCCCGTGGGGCGATGGTTCGAGGCCTTCTTAAAGCGCAGGGACCGGAATGTGTCTGCCTCCTTCCAGGAGCTGGAGGAAGAGGAGGAGTTGTCGGAGGAGTCCGAAGATGAGGAGTTGCAGCTTGAGGAGTACCCCATGCTCAAAACCCTAGATCCCAAGGACTGGAAGGTACAAAAACTCCACATGCTTTTTAACGAGTGCCTCAACTCAAAGCACTTGTAAGCTACTTCTGTGGAAACATTTGTGGTCTTTTTCCACAGAATCAAGATCACTATGCAGTTCTTGGACTGGCCCATATGAGATACAAAGCCACACAGAAACAGATCAAAGCCGCCCGTAAGTATTTCCCTTTGATCTTTTGACCCAACTTCCTCTTGGAAGATCATTCCAATGGAACAGAAATATTCCTTCATCATCAACGTTGAGTTCACTGTTTACCAAAACATGTGTTAGCGTTCTGTATAATTCTGGTTGGTTAGAGAATTACTGACTTGGCTTAGAACGATGGCCACGCCCACTAGGCCCTGGAGGCAGTAATACAATAAAACACATTCTAGTTTCACAGGATTTGTGACGGTTGTGACGGGTAACAGTTTCTGGGGGAACTGATGTATTTGCATAGTGACAGGTTCACAATGCTCTCAACCGAACTGCTTCAAGGCACGCAAAATCGGTGGTGTCATGTGTCACTTCATTGCTTGCAGAGTTAATGCTGCGTTGAGTGCAAGATGAATGGTTATTGTTCTTCACTGAGGAAATGTGACGTTTCTCGCCAGACAAAGCCATGGTATTGAAACATCACCCAGACAAAAGGAAAGCAGCCGGAGAGCAGATTGTGGAAGGAGATAATGACTACTTCACCTGCATCACTAAAGGTAATGAGGGAAATATTGGGATTGTTTTCTTTAAAAAATATAGATAGATAGATAGATAGATATAGAGCCCTGTAGATTTATATGGTGAATAGTTGGAATCAATTTGATAAATATTTGCGGGTTTGCCACAGGTTGTGGTGTTTAAACTTATGAATCTTTCCGTTTTATTGCAGCAATCGAAATTCTGTCGGACCCCGTGAAACGAAGAGCCTTTGACAGTGTGGACCCAACTTTTGACAATGCTGTCCCCTCTAAGGGTGAAGGCAAAGAGAACTTTTGTGAGGTGTTTACCCCTGTCTTTGAGAGGAATTCTAGGTAAGTGTTGTGCGCATGCTGTCAGTAGCAGGTTGCCTGTTGACATGGAGGTGTAAGAATGTCTGTGGCCAATGCACATTTTTGTTTCTTCGTGGGTAAATAGATGGACGTCCAAGAAACACATTCCAAAACTTGGAACAATGGATTCCTCATTTGAAGAGGTGGATAATTTCTATTCTTTTTGGTAAGTGTTTTTTTTTTTTTTTTTTTTTAAAGCATGGCATTTAAGGGTCTTTGTGTCCCTTCATCAAATTTTGCACTACTAGAAAATGAACTATTGTCATCTGGTCTACATCAGTTAAGCTTTGTCTTGTCAACATAGTGTAGTGTCCTAGAAAGCCACATGATGTCACCATTCAACTACTATTAGCTATTAGCAAAATGGGCAGTAGTGGCTGCTTTTTCGTCATTGTCTGTAATATGTTCCTGCGCTTCATGCTTTACCCACTTTGATTGATAGCATTTCTCATTTAACACAGGTATAACTTTGACTCGTGGAGAGAATTTTCATACTTGGACGAAGAAGAAAAGGAAAAAGCTGAATGGTATGTAGCTGTTTGGCAGGGATGAGATTGATTCCCATTGGTTCAGTTCATGAATTTAAATAATGGAAATTATTTTCACTGGCAATATTTCAGTTACTATATTTCAGTTGAGTTTCAGTAAAATTGCATTATGTGTCCTGAATTGAAATTGAATTGGCCCTGGTATGGTCTTTTGCCACAGTGAACAATTCCGAGTAAATAATATTCTATATGTGTTTTATCTTCAATGTAGGCCTCGTACAGATTATCTTTGACTACAAGATGTAGAAGGTCAAGACTGTAAAATGACACCATTATATTATTAATTATCTTGAATTCGATTTAAAAGTCATGCAAAAGTGAACTTGGCTTTCTTCATCTTTCATAAATCCTCTTTATTTTCCCATAAAAAATGCAGTCGAGATGAAAGGAGATGGATCGAGAAGCAGAACCGAGCATCGCGCGCCCAGAGGAAGAAGGAGGAGATGAACAGAATACGGACACTTGTTGGTACGACTGCGTTTGCCGTCACCTGCCGAGTCGAGGCCAATCTCGGTCATAGGCAGGCAGGTCTGGGGCTGTGCCGGGGGCCTGCCGTCCACACAGGGTCCCGTCTGCCACTCAGCTAGTCCCCGTTTACCGCTAAACCGTTTTAATCACTTTCCTGTGTGTCCTTTGGGCTGCATGTCCAATAACTTTTCTTGCCTGGATAAGGAACTGGCGAGATGGAGATGTCGCATTTCAAAGGTGTCCCCCGTGTTTTTTTAAAACAATGATATAACCTGAAGCTTGAATTATGTTCACAGTTCTTGAAGGTCAATTCAGTGTGATTGGGACATTCTCCTTAAAGATCCTTGATTATTTTTATTGGGAATACTGTAGGTGTCCTGTTCTTAGGACCATGCATTCTTAATAGTTTCCCCCCCCCTCTCAAATCCTTGTTCCAGACACGGCATACAGCTGTGATCCCAGGATAAAGAAGTTCAAGGAGGAGGAGAAAGCGAGGAAGGAGTCCGAGAAGAAGGCTAAAATGGAGGCCAAGAGGAGAGAGCAGGAGGAGAAGGAGCGGGTCAGTGACCCTTCGAGCACTCGCTCCGCTTCGGCAACGTGCCGTGCTTGTCGCAGACGCGGCTGTTCCACAGAGATAAGCCGCGGCTGTTCCACAGAGATCAGCCGCGGGTGCTTTGTGTTTTTGGTTTCTTTCTTGTAGTCTGTGTCTGGTTTCTGTGGTACATGCTGAGGTCAACTGCAGATAATCATACGGGAGGCTGAAAATGCTGGGGGGGATGCCTAAAGGGATGTCTACTGACATGTGCGTGTCTATTTAACATGAAAGCGTTTGTTATAATAAAAACAAGCCTCTCCATGCTAAACTCATATTTAGGCTAACCATTTAATCATATTTTACCTCCGGGTGGAAGGTGGATGGGGTTGTTGATTGTGAGAGATGATTAGGTGTCTCTTTGTTTGACAGAGACAAAATAAGACACTAGGGCTAACCTTCCTGCTTGGCACAAAGTGGTAAATGTCACTTTAGTTTAATGTTGTTATTACTCAAAGATGGTGGATTCTCTGTACATCATCACATTGAAGGTTCAGATCCTTGTTTTGATGTTTAAAGTTGCAGTTATAGTGACTTGAATTGAAACTGGGGATCCTAAGCCTCTCTAGGACGGCACACTGGATGCGTTTGTTGAGCCGTGGGGTTGTGATGTCATTTCTGCAGGCCAAGCAGGCTGAGCTGGACGCAGCGCGTCTGGCTAAAGAGAAGGAGGATGAGGAGGCCAAGCAGGCTGCACTGCAGGCCAAGAAGGAGAAGGAGATCCAGAAGAAAGCAATCAAGAAGGAGCGGCAGAAACTCAGGACCACCTGCAAGGTGACAGGACAGTGCCAACTCCAAAACACAGGGCGGGGCCAGCGATCTGAACCAATCACAGGGGTTTGTTATGGAGGGTCTGTCTGTGATTGTGAGCTCATGGAAGATCAGCCCGCCATGGGGTTCTATTCATGAAATCTCACTTTTATCCGTCATGACGGGTCCAAACCAGAGTGGGTTATTTTATCAGAAATCTTAAAAGTATTTGGTTGGTTTGATTTTGGGATCTTCTTAAGAGTTTGACTACAGCTTTTATTATACGCCTCAGAAACTATTTCTATGAAAGGCAGTTTTGTAAGCAGCACTCTGCTCTCACTTCACTTGTTACATATTTGCCGTTGTTTTTTTTTAACCTCTTAAAGAACTGGAACTACTTCGCTGACAGTGAGGCCGAGTCTGTGAAAATGATGGAGGAGGTGGAAAAGCTCTGTGATCGTTTGGAGCTCGTCAGGTGAGGAACATCGGCAGATTCACAGCTCATGGGATATCATAGGACATCCTTAAACTTCTCCAGTTGAATTCACTATCTGTGATACTGCTCATTGAAGGCTCATGAATACAATGTCTGTTTCTCTTGCGTTCAGCCTGCAGTCGTTGAATGAAGTGCTCGCCTCGGGCACAAAGGAGGACAGCAAGGCTGCTGTGGAGAAACAGGTGAGCGTGGGTCTGCGGGTCTGTGGGTCTGACCACCATATCTAGGAGTGGATTGTGATCTACACCCAATTCCAGCAGTTCCACATCCTCACCGAGACGTTTATTTGGGTTACTTCATCACTGGAAAGGTGGATTCAGCTACAAACCCAAATTCTGATCCTGAAAACATGCCACACACTTGAAGTGCTTATGAAATATGAATGGTGGAATTAATATGAATTATTAAGTCATTTCCCTTGCGCCGTTTCATTGTCCCATTTTGGAAACTCCGAGTTGCAGTTTGGTTAGTCTTATTCTATTTGAACACAAGGATCTCAAAGTATTCAGCACGCAGAAAACAACAAAAAAAAAACACGAAACAACCGAAGGGGTAGCCACGGGGCACCGTGTTAGCATATGCGACACTGTGTTGTGAGCGCAGGCATTGGTGGTGAACAGATGTGATGCTGTGAATGTGTAACTATGACTGTTGGGTGTGTACACATGCTGATGGTGACTGCAGATTATAGTGCTGAGCGATTGCTTTCACTGAGTCGACTGTTGACACCTGTGTCTGTGTCTCAGGTGCAGTGTGTGTGTGTGTGTGTGTGTGTGTGTGTGTGTGTGTGTGTGTGTGTGTACACAGGTGCAGGAGGTGAACACTGCTCTGGTATCCATGTGTCCATGCGTGGTGTGTGTGTGTACAAGAGCAGTTGGTGAACCCTGATCTGTATCCATGTGACCATGGTGTGCGTGTGTATAGCTGCAGGAGGTGAACACTGAACTGACTGCTCTGGTATGTGTGTGTGTGTGTGTGTGTGTGTGTGTGTATACAGGTGCAGGAGGTGAACGCGCAGCTGCAGAAGGAGAAGGAGGCGGAGGTACAGGCCCGGCAGGCCGCCCGCAGCTCAGAGCAGGCCAGCAGCGGCTCCGGGGGCGGGAGCAAGGGCTGGAACGAGGAGGAGCTGCAGCTGCTCATCAAAGCCGTCAACCTCTTCCCCGCAGGGACCAACGCCAGGTACCCGCGCTCTTCCCTCTTTCACACTCCCACCCCCCGCTGCCATTAATGCCTGGTACCCGCGCTCTTCCGTCTTTCACACTCCCACCCCCCGCTGCCATTAATGCCTGGTACCTGTGCTCTTCCGTCTTTCACACGACTACCCCCCGCTGCCATTAATGCCTGGTACCCGCGCTCTTCCGTCTTTCACACTCCCACCCCCCGCTGCCATTAATGCCTGGTACCCGCGCTCTTCCGTCTTTCACACGACCACCCCCCGCTGCCATTAATGCCTGGTACCCGCGCCCTTCCGTCTTTCACACTCCCACCCCCCGCTGCCATTAATGCCTGGTACCTGCGCTCTTCTGTCTTTCACACTCCCACCCCCCGCTGGCATTAACGCCAGGTACCCCCACTCTTTTGTCTCACACTACCACCCCCCCACTGGCATCAATGCGCCTATGCTGCCCACCGCACCTGTTAAAGAGATTTTTGTCCGTTCTTAATATAATGTATGCAGTTGCTTTGCAATCTAGAACATCTAGAGATCCCCAGCCAGAAGCTGAGATTTTTTGTATCATTTTGTTTTGAATTCCCTTTTCACTATGTCACGCCAAAGCGCATTAAACACTAGCATCACTATCCTAAGCTTAGTCCCAGCTTAACGGTCATTTACTTCTTAGGTGGGAAGTAATCGCCAACTACATGAATTTGCACTCTACCAGCGGCATTAAAAGGAATGCCAAAGACGTCATAAACAAAGCCAAGAATTTACAAAAGCTTGGTAAGTACTAAGCCATCGCAATCATCTTGGTACATAGCTTAAAATGACTTGCTTTGAAGTGTCAAAAGCTTTTCTGTAACTGTAAATTCCCTACCTAATTAAATTTTTCTTGCCCCGAAGATCCCCATCAGAAAGACGAAATAAATAAGAAAGCGTTCGAGAAGTTCAAAAAGGAGCATGCTGCAGTGCCCGCCACCGTCGACAACGCAGTGCCTTCTGAAAGATTTGACGGTAAGCTATCGCATGACTCCGGTTTACATCTCTAGATGGCCGCCCTAGAAAGTCCCACCAGCAGCCTGATCTCCCGTCAGTGGTTATGTGAAATTAAAATTAAGGAAAAAAAGTTTAAGTAAAATTAAGTTTTTCCTTTCCCCAATCCAAAATGGTTTAATTTAATGTTTGCTCTGTCTTTCAATCCTTGGCGGGACTTCTATCCTTTCTAGGGCAGTATTCTATTGGTGACCGTGGTGTATGGTTGGGACACAGGCCTGGATTTTGTAGTTCTAACATAAGCTAAAGGCTTCAGTGTAGCCATCTGTTGATCTGTGAAAATTGCTGTTTGAATCGATTCCCCCACCTTCTCTGAACAATCCATTGCTCTGGGAGCAGTCATTCCCCCCTGCCCCCCTAATGGTCCCTACTCTCCCTCAGCATCAGGTGCGGAGGCCAACACGGCTTCCTGGACAACAGAGGAGCAGAAGCTTCTGGAACAGGCACTGAAGACCTTCCCCGTAAGCACTCCGGAGAGATGGGAAAAGATCGCCGCCGTTGTACCAGGACGCACCAAGAAAGACTGTATGAAGAGGTACAAGGTAAGGGGGATCCTCCATGTTTAAATGCAGTCGGAACACGGGGTCGAACCCTGGTCCTGAACAGCAACAGGTTGAGCTGGATTTCATCATCACTCAGCACTTCAATTTTAATCAAAGCAGTTACCTCATCTCCCCTTAAGTTTTAAATTGTTTACTCATAACTAAAGGGGGAGATCCCTGTTAGAACTTGCTTCAAATCCCAGAGGCACAGAAGAGTTAAAGCTAATTATGGGGTCTCAGACTGAATGCGGATTCTCCTGTCTGTACGAGTCCCTGGTCTACATAACCTCTCTTTCTCCTCCACACAGGAGCTCGTGGAGATGGTGAAGGCCAAGAAGGCTGCCCAGGAGCAAGTCGCTGCTAAGAGTAAAAAATGACGCGTATAAACAAATCGAGTTCTTTTAATGTTATTGTGTTGTCTTTATTTTATAATAAAACTGCAAAGGAAAACAACATGGGACTTTTACACTCTCTGTGTGTTTAATTTTAGAGTCCGGGGGTAGAGGCACAGGTTATTTATCAGGTTCTCTGCCAGTGCATTCCGCTCTGGATCCGGTTGTAATCTGGAAGTTGTTCAATTGGTCCTGAAACGAGAGCAAAAATATGTTGTTTGCTTCTCATTTGCCTCCTGTTTTGTAAACTTATTAATACTGGAAGGTCAATCTGATGAGGTTTAGTAAAGTAGAAATATTAAAAGTGTTTCTTCACAGCAACAGTTTCAGACAACTCTGAGCCTATGCTAGAAAGCCCACGCTTGATAAAATGTAAAAGGGTTTAAACCTACCAACAGCTGCGATCGCAGGACTCTTGTCATAAATGTACTTTGTACAGACATCCTTGATCGTTTTAGCACTGATGGCCTAGACGAAGAAATACAAAATACAATCAAATTACTGCAATATTAAAAGCTGAAGATCTAGGTAATTCATCATGCTTTGAAGAAAATTACACCCATTGCGCTGAAGAAAAGTATGCATAAGTATACTTCTGGCAGACACATTGTAATGAAGGCATCCTTAGGGTGTTGGGATTTGGGACAGTTTGGTTCCCTGCAGTAAGGTAACGAACAGCCTCCAGGGTTCTGTGCTGAAATCTTTTCACCACCGTGTTGCCCTGGAAGCCCTGTCTGTGGAAGAGAGGCTCAGGGCCTGGATGCGGGGCAGGGCAGTCTTACGTCGATTCTGGCCTCCAGTTCGGGGAGGGGTATCCTGCGGCTGTAGCAGAGCATCTGTCTGCCAATGTCTTCGCATATCGGGGTGGACCCTGTCGGAGAGACATCACCATATTTCAACAACAGCTGCACAGGAAGCGACTGGTTTCAGGCTTTTTATTTGGAGAGTGGAAGGTTTCTCAAAAGTATTGTTTTGCCTGGTCAGTGAAAGGGAAGCAGCCATTGCTGTTGCCATCCAAATGCTTCTGCACATACACATTTTGCAACTTAGCCACTTGGTGTTTATGGAATGCTTTTTCAAAATTCCAAATCTCCATTCATTTTTTATTACCAGCACTGATTGTTGTATCGCAGGGGTGTCAAACTGAATCCCCAGGGGGCCACAGTGTCTGCGGATTTTCGTGGTTTCCTTTCAATCAGCTGTCAATTAAGGCCAATTAAGGCCTTGAGAACAAGGCGTGTGGATACTTTAACCAATCAATGACTTGAATGAACCCAGAACACCCCAAAAACCAGCAGACACTACGGCCCTCCAGGACTGGAGTTTGACACCTGTGTTGTATCGGCACTGAAGGGTAATTACACACTTTTTTTAGCTGTAAACGTGTCTATGCCTACTTCATAGTGAAGCATTTGAATCAATGCCATTATTTCCACATTTATGAAATATATGGTAGCCTTTTTCTGCTGCCCTATAATGTTGGAAAACCTCTAACTGCTCATTTTTTAAATACACTGAACACTGCCCAGTCTGCACCCAATTGGTTGGAGAATATGCAAATGAGATGGGACACACCTACTATATCCATCCCAGAATGCAATTTAAAAAATGTGTGGAGCCAGGCTGAAACAATGCAATTACTGCTTAAAATGTTCAGTTGAAAAACATTCTAATCGCATAGTTGTGATTTTTACGCTTTAAAGTGCTGAGAGGTGCATGTGCCCACCCCACCCTTCCTTACCATCCAGATGCAGGAGCATGTTGGTCTTCAGAAGATTTTTAGCTCTCACCACCTCACTCTCTGTGATGTTCGTACAGAGAGACATCCTGGGCGGGGGGGGGAGAAGAGGCTTGAACTTACATTTGATTAATTTTGGTAAAAACAGAAGCAGCTGGTTTATACATAAGTCTATATGGGTATCAAACCCTCCCATAGTCCATAAATGGTTTAAAATATAGAGCACATTTACATTTCGTAAATCCATTCAATTCAGAACAAAATAAAAGTATGAGCAGCCTGGAGAAAGGCTTGGACTAAACGTTTGGGCTTTTGCTAGTCTCTCTCTTTGAAAACATTAAGAATAGAGAATTGTTTTAAATTTTACATTAACAAATTCATCCTTAAAAAAATAATAAAAAATAAAAATAAAAAGAATCACTGACTGGTTTTATGACATTGGCAACTATGTAAACGGCAATGGGTCTCCTCTCCACTGTGGGACTGCTCACCATTCCTGCTGAGTGTAGTGCATCATGTCGCTGACGGTGCCAGGCTCACAGACCGCGTAGAGCCCCCACAGCCCTGTGTCCGTGTAGCAGGTGTTAAAGGACTGGAAGCTGTGGCAGAGGTTGCCCTGGCATGCCATCTGCGCCAGTTTGCTGGAGAGATTCTGAAGGGACAATAAGAACAGAGTCAGCCAGTCAGTCGCCTGTCCAGGGTTCAAGCCTTTTGATCTGGGCCTAGCCCAGGCAGATGACCGGGCCCCTGCCACAGGGGCAATTCTTACCACGCCACCTCCAAATGAACGGTCCCAGTTTCCAATGAGTGTGTTGGCAACCATGAGAGGGATGGTGTCCGGGTGCGACCAGCCCACAGCCTCCACGGCTATGGCTATGTGAGCCAGGGGCATTTTGTCATCTCTCACGCGGATCTGTGGGAGAGGCAGATAGGAGCATCTGGATAAGAGCGTCTGACTATTTACTACTTCATGCAATTCAAACAATGGCTGTATTTTGTAAAAATACTGCCTTCTACACTTTGATGAACAAATGTCATTCACTTACACTGGCTTTAAAGAAATCTGTTCATAAGTGCAGAGCATGGGACAATGACAAAAGGTATTCCCTATGATAATACAGAGGTTATTCCCTCTGGCTGCATACCCTGAAAATGAGTGAGAAGGAAGCCAATCAAAGGTGCGCTTACCTCACTTCCTGTAAACCTGCAAGGCGGCATTTCTGGAGTTTCACCTTTGTACCTGGCAGGCAACTTCCCAAAGTGGTATTTTGCCAAGTCGATCAGCTCGTCATGCGACACTCCTGGGAAAAAAAGTGTGTACATTGTATGTTTGACACAGTCTTGAATACACCACCTTGTGAATATATTGTGCCAACTGTTAGTAGTTAGTTCTTCAATTCTAAAATATTTACAGGAATGTTTGCATGTGTGAAGCCCAAACTGTCACAAGCAACTCACCTCCAGCAGCAGCCAGCACAATCCTTGGCCCCTTGTAGTGCGTTGTGATGTACTCAACAAGATCACCCCTATTTATAGTTCTGTATCAAAAATAAATGGGGGGAAAATACATCACAACTATTAAATCTTAAAAGTGTCGTCGCCGTTTACTACAATGCAGTGGAATAAACAGAGAAATTGTCAACATTATTGTAAATTGCACAAATTCGCAAATCGGAAGGGGTCATTTGTGGGACTCACTTGATGTTTTCCGTGGGCCCAAGGATGGTTCTGCCCAATGCAGTTTCCTGGTACGCCGTGGCATGGAGGTAATCGAACACCACCTCCTGCAGGTTGGTCTCCACTTCCTGCATCTCTCTAAGGATTACCCCTCGCTCTCGCTCAATCTCGGCCTCTCCCAAAGTGCTGTTCTGGATGATGTCCGCCAGGATTTCCACAGCTGAGGATTAAGGCAGCGACGTTACACACAGTCAGCTATATTTTATGCCTGCTTTCATTAGAAAGATACAACATCAAGTCAAGTGGGGCGACCTGTAGCGTAGTGGTTAAGGTACGTGACTGGGAACCCGCAAGGTCGGTGGTTCGATCCCCGGTGTAGCCACAGCAACCCTGCATTGCTCCAGGGGAGGATTGTCTCCTGCTTAGTCTAATCAACTGTACGTCGCTCTGTATAAGAGCGTCTGCCAAATGCCATCAATGTAATGTAATGTAGAAGTCCGAATGACAATATCTACAAGCATGACAACAGTGTTGATTATAACAGAACAAATATTTATTGCAAAGCTGATCGGTTTCAGCCATGACATAAATTAAGACATAATAAATTCACACATTCCGATCAAGATGCTATTAATACTAATCAATATTACAAGAAAAACAAAATGCATACATTCACAAATATATAGCCAACACCACTGTACCTCGTGGAAGGTCCTTCGAAAAGGCTTTTGCATAATATACAGTTTGCTCCCTGGACGTGTAGGCGTTTAAGTGAGCACCCATGTTCTCAATCTCCAACTCAAGATCAAGCTGAGAACGCTTTCTTGTGCCCTGTACAAACACAAGAACACAAGACTCAGTGTATGTATTATGGGCACATACAGTGAAAGCTAATCTTAATGGCAACTACACATGACTACTGAATTAAAACGACTGTCCCACCTTGAATGCCATATGTTCAAGGAAATGAGCAGTTCCGTTGTTCCTTTCATTTTCATACCGACTTCCAGCATCGATCCAGAGCCCGACCTGCAATGACCCCCCTTGGTTATTTTCGTTTCAAAAATTGTTGTATTTCACAAAACAAACGACACTACACACACCCAGGCTGTGGTGACGTTATTACAACTCACCGTACAGGTTGCCAGACCCGAGTCCTCCGATGCCACCCTGAGTCCATTTTCCAGAGTGGTTACCTTTGTTTCGGGGACATTTAAAACGATTTGGCTAACGGCCTCTGTCGCCCTGTGTCTCCTTGAGCCAATAAGCGGCTGCATACGCAAAAAAGTGAAACCGTTATTGACCATCATTACTAACAATTTTATTAATGTCTCTATGTTAGGGGTAAAACAGATTCCACAGTTTGACATACAATACAAGGATGTCAGTCCAGATGGAAAGAATAAACTCCCATAATTTGCATGACTACAATAGTAACATTATCCTTAAACTTTACTCACTGTTTCCTTGATACCGCAGCCCAACCACACTAACCCAAGCTCATCTAACGTTCGCGAATACTGATTTTTCAGGGAAAATATAAATTATGTATGTACCTCTGGCTATTTCTCTCATTTATATATAATCTCTCAAGTTGTGTTAATATATTGTTGCTAATATATTTACCACAAAGCCAGTTTATCAACATTAGATAAACTTGTCCTGGCAGTCATGTAACCGTCTTATAACTAGTAGGCTATATTCTTGTATAGGGCACTTTAGCTACGGCTAGCAAAACAACACAGACGAGTCTACCTCAATGACATAATAACCACATTATTCTACGACTTGATATATGCCTTGCTGTTTTGGAAATCAGCACATACCCTCGTTAAACCACATGTCTTGTTGATAATGTATCTCCCAACGAGGCCCACTCGCTGCAAGGACGTCGCCATGTTGTTTATCCGTAAGTTTCCTATTGCGCAGAATGCTCACATGCTGAATAATAGCTTACGCAACGTAACCATCGGCTGAATAAAAAACATGTAACGCACTATGACTGGGGGGTGGATCGGGCGCACGACACAAAGAGGTTCCGTTTGTGTGTGGGTGCTGCGTATGAGCTGTGTCCATTTTTTAATCTGTAGTAACCGTTACGCAAGGTGTACATGGCGACTTGTACCTACAGGCTGCAATAGTTATTACTGCAAGGTACGTTGAGAAAAAATATTATGTTCGGCTAATTCAGTGCTATGGTTGTGCAAGTTACAGGCTTGCTTAGCAAGCAGTTGCTGACTCAATAATTACAAACGAACCAACGTTTGCTAACTTGTTGATCATTTTGAATGGTTGTTAATTAAACAATCTCACCAGCTCTCCACCTTTAGGAGTGTCGCGGCATTTTCCATGCAAGCAGTACAACGTGCACGAATGTGTGTGACCCTACCAATATGGCTACAGGTTGCTTCATCAACCTGTGACGCTTCGGTTCCAAAGTAAGCAATTGGTTCCAAAGTACTGACAATCTTTTCCTTGTGTGTTTAAAGTAGCTGCTGTCAAAGGGTCTTATTGGTTGTGTTATATCTACTTCAAATGTGGTTTGACACAGCGAAGGTATGCACAAGTGAAGTTATTATTATAAATTATAATATTATAAAATTAATAAATCTTCTTATTCTTATGTCACCTACGTCTTCTGTACGTATTCAGTTTGGTAAAATTGTTAACGTTGGGGTATTTGTGTGCTTTAATGGATATTGTCAGAGTTCCACTATCCTGAAAGACATGACAAGGAAAGAATTTCCACGAAGGAGCTTATGATACTTTCATTGCCAAGCGAAACTATATATAACCCTGTCAATTAAATTAGCGGGTTAGCCAAGGATTATTGGCGGCAGCCAGATATAGTGACGGTATAAACTGACAGTGTCCTTCAAAAGCACGATAACGGTAGATAAAAGCATGATAATGATCTTTGTTATAGACTTTTGAATTTGAGATTAAAGGATGAATATGAGACTTCAGTTGCCTACAGACAATCCGTTTTTTTGTCGTGCATAGCCTGTATGCTTTACAATTTTACAGAAACGGTTGTTTTGTGAACTTCAGAACCCACTGCCGCAGTGCAAAATTAACGGATGACTGACGGGTGATAATTGCATGGAATGTGGAGGGGAAAGAATAGAAGAATCCAAATAATAGCACAGAAACTGGGTATATCAACCAGAGGGCAGGGGTGAAAGGATATCACAAGTCACTGTACACGGCAGACTTCGAGAGCCGAATTATTTTATACTATACTGTAAGCATCTAATTGGCAGCAAGATTTGAAATGCAGATGTGGAAAAGCAGAAATGGAAAGGCTGAGTGTGGAGAAAGGAAGGAAGGAACACCCCATGATCCATTTTGCCTAAGTATGCTATAATAGGCCTATAAATATATGATAATAGGGAATCAGGTTTTTATCAAGAAGAGTATACTACCTACTTTTGCATGTTCTTTGGGGAGGTTTTTCATGTACATGTGCAACAACATGTATATTTAACACTGAATGAGTTTGAGAGTTTCAACCTCTGCTCATTCAGGTTAGGCTATTTTGTAATTCAGTTTACAATGTGGTAATTTGCCGATGCATTTAGTCAAAGCGACCCCTTTAAGATGTAAGATCACAGATATTATGTGATTACAATGTTCTTAACTGAACATTCTAATGCTGATGCAACAATCACTACTGGTAATTGTAAGTAATGGAGTTCTAGAACACTGAGTTAGAATTTTTAAAAGAAAATATTCCCAGAAACATACTCTCCAAATCATGCTTAGTAACAATCAACCGTGTTGCAGCACCAGTGAGCGTGCCTCGGGACCTGAGGAATAAAATCAGCAAAGGAGAAATAAGAACAGAGCTGTGCGTTACAAGCTCAGTGGGGCTCTGTCTCAGACTTAAAATCTCTTAGCATAATAGCATTAGTGAGTAATTCAAATCCTACTTTATTCAAAACATGGGACAATTTCCCTCTAACAGTTCATTCTTAACTGTAAACAACTGTATTTGCTGCAATCTATAAAGTATATAGTGGTTCACTGGCCAGAATGTTTTCCTCTGTGTTATAAGTATGCTGCCATTTCAAGATTCTCAGTTTCCCAATCCTTATATGGCCATGCCCAAAAGGGATATTGAGGCAATTTTAATGAGGTGCCATTTGTTTAGACCTTATTTGAATATTTTAACGGTCTTAGTAGCCCAATTAGTATGATTCATTTGAGATTTGTTCAGCCTTTCATGGCATATACTGCATATACTAGGTTTAAATCTTCTTAAACATGAAACTGAAAGTATGCAGTTTAATGGTAGTATCTAAACAATATGTTTAGATTTATTGTTTATTGTGCTTGAGTATGAGAGTAAGAGGGCTTTCTATGCTGGCATTGATCCTATAGCAAATGAACGCAGGTAAAATATGTATATTCCTGCATTTATGTTAAATCAGATTTGAATGGACTTCCTTATTAGGTGTAGTCACGTGCTTCTGTTTCTGGAGAACTACGTCAGAACCAACGCTCGCTGCTTACTTTGTCAGTGGTCCAGAAGCAGCACTGCGGTGCCCAGTGGAGGTGCAGCGATCTATACCAGAACTTATTGGGGATTAAAGTGCTTTTATTACAAATGACACGCTAACAAAGATCTACTCACACAAGCAGCCGGTCCTCCATCGAGGCTACGCGAAATCTCGAGGTATGTACTGCATTGATCGCAAGTTGGAGAGATTCGGATGCGATGTAAAGAACCAAGTTTTTATGTTGTGTCGTTAAAACGTTTATGTGGATGTTAGGAGGAGCGTACCTCTTCTACGTCTTTCTTATTAGTTTGCAGAAATATTACATTTACAACTGTGATTAATTCTAGTTACCATATAGCTGATGTATTACTGAAAAGATGACGGCTCCCATTTATTCTTCAGTTTCCCTCGCTATATTTATCGTAATGTTTCGTTAATGAAACAATGTGAATCAAACCTCATTTGATGGCGATTGGCACTCCTTTGTATCGCTTACCCCCTCGTGTATCCACAACTGGCGCTTACTATACGCCTTAAAACAGCTTTCATCAACGAGTTGTACATGGTGGGGAAGTTTTGTACTTCATTCGAGTAATATATTTACCCATTTGATTGAACTGGTTACACACAAGTTACATTCACAAGCCCCCACCCCTCCCCCAGATCCATCTTTAGCCGTTAATCGTGATGACGGCAGAACACAGAAACGAACGACTGTCACTTGGGAACAGATACGGTGAAGCTGTCTGAACTTTAGCTCATTTTACTTGGATCTTTGCCAGTCTGGAAACACCTCTGACTGAGCAGATTTGTATTGAATACAGGTACAGGTCTGCTGTTTGCACATAAATATTCGGGATCATATTTGACTTTCGTGCCCGTACCAGTAGGTCTGAAGAAAATGTTTACATTTATGTACATGTAGGCAATGGTTCGTCTGCTGGATTAATGACGGTGGTTAGGTTTCTGCTTATTTCAAAAATGTGCACGTTTCTCAGACCATTGAGCAAGATGTTGTACCGACAGCAAGTCTGCACTTTATTTGTTTTATTGTGTAGGGGGTTTAAGAAATAAACATTTGCATGCTGTCAAATCTGTGTATTATGTAAGACTAGGCATTTTATTGACCATCAGATGAAACTAATTGGCATATTGGTAACCTTGCAAACTGTACATATACATTTTTACAAGATATATTATTATTATTTAATTTTTTTAAAACTATTTCTCAGAATTCAGAATATATTTTGGTAGCCTGCATTTAGGTGATACAAACATTGTTGAAATCTGCTTTGAAGCGGGGAGACAATTGTAATTGTGTATTTGAATATTGGTTCCTCCTATTAGTATGAAGAAGGTACTATTCTATACTGTATCTCTTCACACAGGCCTCTTGTGTTACCATAATGACCTGTAAGAAATATTCAAAACCTGTCTAAACACTTCCGCTCCTGCCTCCCACTGACTTCTCTGTGACCTGCCGCAGACACAAGTGGCACATTTGCATTGTACATTAATGCCTTCTGCATTATATCTAGCAGCAGCGCTGCCAGAAATATTAAGATATGTGTGTATTGAATAGAACTAATGTGGCAGGACTATGTACAGTAATTGCAGACAAGATAAATGGGTGGGCAAGGATACTATGAGGTGGCCATGGCCCTTATGTGGGCGATCTAATGCTGTGATGCTATACAGTACCAGGCCTACATTTTCCTTTCATAGTACAAAACCCAGTGTCATAGCTCATCTGTCTGTAGTACAGGTACGGTAGGCATTTGGATTTCCGTGTGTGGGCAGTCAGGTATATTGTCATAGCAACAGTGCACATTTGTGTATGACGTACTGCCCCAGGAAAATTAATGTCCAGCCCACCAGATTTAGATAGGCTGCGGTTTCCACTGCCAGAGTGCGGTGCTTTTTCATGCAAATGAGGAAACGATGGAAAAAATTGATATCACAACTAATAATCATTGCAGTTATAATAGTTGCCAAGAAGTAGTGGTGGTGTGTGTTATTGCATTGAACAGCACAGGTAAATTTAGCAGTTTGAAATCATTCCAAATAATGAGTTGAGGTTTCCATAATTCAGGTCACATATTTTAGATTAACTGAAATCCTCCCATTAAGAAATAATGACTGTTCTTGCAATTACCTTTACTATTCTAAAACCTATAATTAGGAAATCGCTTCTTTGAAACTGTAGAGAGAGTGAGACATCAAGGTGATCCGAATGGCCATTATATAGGTAGCCTTGGGGTGCATTTCTGTAACATTAAGATTTTAAACAACCAAGCCCATCAATCTTTTTCCTGTAAAATGTCAGGCTTTAAACCAAACTGAAATGTAATTGTCAACAAATCCATTAGTATAGTAGATTTGCATGGGACATGTGTAATACGCCATGTGTTATAATAGCATATGTACAGATGTCTACATAATTCATAGTAAAATATGAGCATGACAAAGTGGTGCATGCCATACAAAGTAATGCACGTTCACAGTTGTATAACACCAATTTGTCATGTTTGCCACCACATTTCATGTTTTACAAGTTATCTTATGTGGACAAAAAATATTTTAGTATTCCTTAATGATTTTGACGGCACTGAGAAGGATCTCCAGCTGAGGAGATCCTGTTAATACAATCAGCCAGGCTACTGGTCTCATGCAGTTTCCTAAACATAGTGCCTTATGAATTTCTATAATCACTGCAAAATTGATTGTTTTTCTATCTGGAATCCTGATAACATAGATTGATCTCGACTGGGTGTTTGTTTAGGTCACTGTCAACAGAAGTCAGGTGGTTACATTTGTATGTGACATGTACCTGCCATATGGGAGTTTAGGGCTGGTTTTGTCTTGTTCTGTTTCTGCTACTCTGTACAGCATCTTTGTGACCACGTTCTGTAAAAAAGCACAATACAAATTAAATTGATGTGATTTATAAAAAGCTAATGGTGTCTTCCCAACTTATCTTAACCTCTTCTAAATGCATTCCTTGTGATTAGTGCACAGAACTCTATTGTAGCAAGCCACACATTACCAGAATTCAGTCACAATGAACTCTCTTAGCCCTGTCAAACTCTTGGTGCATTGCCCCCTAATGGACTGACGTGAGCTAACATTATCTCTGACATTCCTTTGTATTTAGTAAAAAGCCTAACGGGTTATTTTTATACAGCGTTTTTCTTTTGGGGGGCGGGTGGGTGGACCGAAATGGAGCAGAACAAAGTAAGCGGGGGCAGACGGTTGCTCTGTTGCACAGGCCAGCACACAGGCAGAATAGTAATTGTGGGCTATGTCACATCCAGGTCCAGAACACTTAGCCAGCCAATGGAGAAGGCGGAGGAGGAGGAGAGGAACCTCATGGGCGGGGGCAGCCCGAAGGCCGAGACGGGCGAGGAGGCCGTGGTGAGACCTCGGGACGGGTCCAGCCAGGAGTCTCGGAAAAGCAGCTCCTCCCGGTCCTCGCGGAAAAGCTTCCGCCTGGACTACCGGCTGGAGGAGGACGTCACCAAGTCCAAAAGGGACAAGCACGGGCGCTTCATCAACCCCTGGTCAACGTGGAAGTTCCCCTCCTATGGCACCCTCTTCAGGTTCTTTCTGCTGGATAAGGACCACAGCCAGGTCCCAAGCTCCAAAGAGGTAGCTTTGCTTCCAACTCCGACACTGTCGCCCTCAGCCTTGTAGCCTTTGTAATATCCTTTGTCTGGTAGAGTCCTTATGGTACTTTACATTACATTAATGGCATTTGGGAGACGCTCTTATCCAGAGCGACATGCAGTTGATTAGACTAAGGAGGAAACAATCCTCCCCAGGTGCAAAGCAGGGTTAAGGGCCTTGCTCAAGGGCCCAACGGCTGTGCGGATCTTATTGTGGCTACACCGGGGATCAAACCACCAACCTTGTGGGTCCCAGTCATGTACCTTAACCACTATACCACAGGCTGCCACTTCTTCTCTGTCAGGCATCACATTAAACAACTGTAATTCTCTTCCCAAAACGCAACGCAATGCATCATATATGATGATTCATGCACTGGTTTGCAAGATAACAATCTGAATGCTCAGTCATTCCTCTTGATCAAACTTGTTTTGTTGTTGTGTTATGCTCAGTGTGTGGGCCATGTCCGCACCAGATGTTGTCATTACCAAAGTAGCTGTGTTCGTTGTGCACAGCTGACCCTTATTCCAGCAAGATGGTCTGTGGCTTGAGGTTTGCTTGAGGTTCAAAAGTGAAGCCAAGATCTGTGTGACCTCAAATGACTGTGTAAATTGAGCTGCTAGTACAGATGTTATGTAACTAACCAGCTTTAAATATAATCCATCACTTGGCAGCAAGGCAAAATTTGTTGTCAGCAACCTGGCAACAGATTGCTTTTCAATGTATGTGGTTTAGGATGGTGATCTTGTTCTCTTGTGTGTAACTTGGTTCTCCCTTGATTGGAATGCCGGTGCTCAGCTGTGGGAAGTTGTACTTTATAAGAATGTGGAAGGTCAAGTATTCTTTGTTTTGCTTTACACTTGAATCTTCTCACGGCCTAATGTCTGAAACGAGCTCAAAGCATTGTTGATTGCAGCGCTGACTTTCAGTCAACTATGTTGTATGCTTGGCTTCACAATGGAAGCATTGTGAATGATTGCAGTCTCCTGTCTGAAATGCTCACCTGCGATCATGTGACCGTGTGTCTGTGTGGTCACGTGACTTGTGGTTCAGGTGCTGGACCGGGAGCTGCCGGTGCTGGAGCCGTACTTCGTGCGGAACCCCCGGCAGGTGGGCCAGACCGGGTCCGGGCTGAGGGTGACCTGGCTGGGCCACGCCACCGTCCTGGTGGAGATGGACGACCTGGTGGTGCTGACCGACCCCGTTTTCAGCCAGCGGGCGTCGCCGCTGCAGTTCGTGGGCTACAAGCGCTTCCGCGACCCGGCCTGCGCGGTGGCCCAGCTGCCCCGCGTCCACGCGGTGCTCATCAGCCACACGCACTACGACCACCTGGACGTCGGCTCGGTGGTCAGCCTGAACGAGCGCTTCGGCGGGGAACTGCGCTGGTTTGTGCCCCTGGGCCTGCTGGACTGGATGCAGAGGTGCGGCTGCGAGAACGTCATCGAGCTGGACTGGTGGGAGGAGAACTGCGTGCCGGGCCACGACGAGGTCACCTTCGTCTGCACGCCGTCCCAGCACTGGTGCAAGCGCACCCCCTTGGACGAAAACAGGGCGCTCTGGGGCAGCTGGTCTGTCCTGGGACCCTGCAACCGCTTCTTCTTTGCCGGGGACACTGGGTACTGCCCCGTCTTCGAGGAGATCGGGAAGCGGTTTGGGCCCTTCGACCTGGCCGCCATTCCCATCGGGGCATACATGCCCAGGTGAGGCCAGGTAGCCTCGGGAGTTCGGCTAGAGTTCAAGAGTTTCGTTTGGTTTTTTCACCAGAAAATCTGTGCGATCTTGTATCAGTCTATGGGTCCCATTTCTTCACGTATCATTTCATATTGTTTTTGTATCATCAGCGACTTGGCTTTGTCCATGTAGAATTTTAAACTGCTTATATTGACCTTGAGGCTGGTTTTCCCTGCAGGAATGTGATGCAGTCTCAGCACGTGGACCCGGAGGAAGCAGTGCGGATTCACATTGATGTTCAGGCCAAACAGTCTGTAGCAATACATTGGGGCACCTTTGCTCTAGCTCACGAGGTGAGTTTTCAGCACATTCTGCCTGACTGCGTAAAACTGGTTTTGAAAAGTCGCCATATATTCACACATGCCGGAACTTGTCATTTCACAGAACTTGTCCCAGTTTGACGTCTCCTTGGTATATCTGAGATCAAAATGATCCAAAATTAGACTTTGTTTTTTTCTTACTGCACATTCAATGGAGATGCTGCGTCGTAAAGTTATGGTTTTGGGGCCTCCCAGGTGCAGCTACAACACCAGTGTTTGGGTCAGTAACACACCCCACATTCCAAAATGTAATCTGGCATAGAATGAGATCCTGCATGTGTCAGCGAGTATTTTGAGTAGTTTGTGCAACTGGACATAGTGTTACCCAGGGAGGGACTGGCTCAGCTTCTTCATGCTTTGGCAACAACTCGGATCGCTAGTCAGCTGGGATCCTGTACTCTACCTGAGCCAGCGGCACAGTGCCTGTGCACTTCAACCCCAGGACTGCAGAGGACACAAGTGGACGCTCTCCCTCATTAACTAAGGACATTAGAACTTGCATAGAAGGATGTCCAGCTTCAATACAGTAACCAAAATGAAGAAAATCTTTGTTCTGTGTATGGAAATAACTGCTATTTAGGTCTGCCAAACTCTGGAAGGATCTGGTAAATTTGTCAATGCTGTAGCTCCCAGCTCATCACTTTTATTATTACACTGTATGTGTACTCTTCGTTGACAATTTTGTCATTATTTCTTGTGACCATCAAGTGAAGCATTTTTATGGGTAATATGAGCCTTGCTTCATGTTGAGTAATGGGAATAGCACAGTGGAATTCGAGCATATACAGCACAGCATTATAATGCCAGTCATCTGTAAAGGCTAGAGGAAGGGATTTGCTGCAGTTAATTAAATCAAATGTACATTGGAAATTTCACTTTATGAATCACCAAAGAAATCCTCTGAGACTTCCTCATTGCTGTACAATGGCTGAGTGCATATGATCTTCTCTCAACCGCGAAAGATCTAGATCTCATATGGAGTACTTCCCACATGACACTGCTATGGGATAAAATGCTGTTAGCCACTTTCCGTGTACTTTCCAAATTTTTTCTGTTCGACATGCTTTGCATGCGTAACGAGATATTTCACATTTTCTGCCGTAGAAATACCCGTGCTCTGTGAATGGGGAGAATGCAGACAGAAGCACATTTTCCAAGCCGCTGTGCTCTCCTCTGCAGTTTATCGCCCCCTCTCCTGTTCTCCAGCGCTTGGGAGCGCTACGTCAGGTTGTTGACGGCAGGTGGGCCTGTGGGACGGTTAGCGTTTTTTCCCCCCACTTTGTTTGTTATTGCGCGTTTCGGAGGTCGGTGCCTCGAGGCCAGGAAGCTAGCCGAAACCCTTCTGATGGTGTTCTCTCCCCACGGCGGCCTGCCAAGTGTGGGCTCGCAGTGCCGTTCGCTCTGCGCTGTTTGAACAGGCAGGATCCAGACAATTATCCCATCAGCAGGCATTTGTGGATCAGCTCTTTGTCTGGAATTTCTGCTTACAGGTGCAGTAATCCGTACAGGCGCCTGACAAAGTTCCAGTGCGTTGCTTTTTGAAAGAAAATGCACCGGCTGTCGAGGTGTTTTTCGTAAACAGCAAAGTGATTAAGAGAAACTATTTTTTTTTTTAACAAGATGGCAGACGTGATTGTTTCGTTTTGTTCTAGGGTGGCGGTGTCAGTTTAAAGGTACTGTCCTTGTAACTCAAAAGGTTGTGGTTTCGATTCCCAGCTGGGGTCCTGCCATGTCCACGCTTGCTGTGAATGGCTTTGGGAAATGGTATCCTGCTGTATAAATGCATTTCATGTAAAAATGTGAGCTCTATAACTCTCTGGATTACAGTGTCTGCTGAATGCTTAAGTGTGATGTTCATAATGACACTGCTGTTGTTGTTTTCCAGCCCTACTTGGATCCTCCCTTGAGGCTGAAGGAAGCGCTGGAGAAGCACGGACTCAGTCAAGACAAGTTCTTTGTTTTGAACCACGGAGAATCCAGAGAGCTGAATTCTGAGGTGTTCGAATGAACGGACCCAAATCTGCATCTTTTCCCTTGGTGATTGCGGGGCACCGTAATTTCAATAATTGAACGCAGTACTAATTTTAGGGATGAATCCTGAGCAGCCATACAAACAGTGGCAGGAAATACAATTTTCATATGTGCCATTACAATTAATTTAATTTCATGGTCAGCAGCTGTCTCAAACCGAATGATGCCAATTGCTTCCTTCTCTCAGTTCTAATTTTAAATGCCAGTCACTTACCCATGTAGGAAAGAAAACAAGTTGATGTTGATGCCTGAAAAACAAGGGTAGATTCATTGAAATATATTTTGAAAGCTAATGTCTTTGATTAATGGTTAAATTGTGGATACGGATTTACAGAATTGCGGTACTTTTGAATCCCACTTTTAGCATGTGGGAGTTCCTTGTGAATTTTCTGTTGTGATTTAAGAACATCACTTCCTCATGTGTAAGGTAGAGAGTTGTTTTCCTTTAGTTGAGGTTTAGTCCTCGTTTCGAAATGAGCCTATGTCGTTCTGTTAACTGACAATATAGGTTCATAACTTTAATTTTTGCTTCACTACTTGGTGGTGTGCCACAGATGTGTTTGGCATTAGCTGATAGAAACCTTCAATATCTTGCAATGGCTGTCATTATCCAGCGAGTGTGGTTGTTAGATTTTGTAGTTTGCTAAACTACAATTTCCATTAGGGTAACTAATCAGCCTACAACAGGGATACTGAAATCTGGCCCTTCCGGCTAGTAATACTGTTGGTTTAGATTTTCTACCTGATAGTTAAATGATCAATTGATGCCAATATTTTGCAACAGGCTTTGAAGTACGTTTGCTCTCGTTTGGTGGGTGTGTCACGGGTGTAGCCTGAATCAGTAATCAGTCCGCCCACATGGCACCGTTTTGGTTTAAATAAACATCTTGCTATGTTATGTCAGGACTGAACCTGGCCCTGGTGTCCCAGGTTTAGTCCTCATTAGAGAGGAAGAATGAAAACAAGCAGTACTTTTGGCCTCTAGGGCCGGATGCACGTCTTCGTGGCCTTTATGTTGGGAGAATGTAAGACGCCTGGTGGACATTTTGTAGAATACATCTCAGAAACAAGGCTGGAAAAACTCATGACCCTACTCATGATGCTTGAACTGACAGGGTGATTGATTTTTGCAGTACATTCAGCATATAAAATAATAATAATACGTTTAGCTTTAGTGCAGATTTCTGCTCTTTTGTGCCACAGTATTGCCTCAGTATTCAGTTGTTATGCAGTCGTTGGTTGTGAATGCAGTCAGTGAATATATGTATTTGGTTATTTGAAGATTCATTGCATTTTACAGTACTTTGGATGATAAATATGAAGCAAAATACAATTTTGCTGTATATACACTTTGCCCGCACCCCACCATGACCAGTTTGGCTTCCATTTAATGTCCAGGCTGCACAAGGTGTATGATGTATATAGTTAATGATGTAAATATGATGGCACTTTGCTGTGTACATAGTACAGAGCCTAAGCTTTTTTACTTGCCAAGCCATGTGTGATTTTATAAATGAAAAAAAAGAAAATTTGAATAAAAGTATTTGAGATATGGCTCTTTTGCTTCTGTCCGATAAGGCAAATTTCAGAAGACCTGATCAGTTTCTCCGACTGCTTGTGTTCACCATCAGCCTCCCATAATTGATTTGTAAATACACACATGCTTGTCAGATTTCAGTGTGGACACCAGCTCATTACGGGAGTAAGAAAACGTTTTGCATTGTTAAACCATTTTCTATGAATAATAATGGATGGCACTTAAAGACTGCCTTTCACAATCTCAAAGTGCGTTACACAGTGAAGGGGTAAGCTTACGGCAATCACCACAAATGGGAGAACTGCTTTTTCACACATTCAGAATTGTTTATTGTTTAAAAGCAATCATTCTGCATTCTATTCCGATTCATTCTAACCCAAACAAAACAGTGGAAAATAAACAGACAAACTACTTAACATGGTGAACAAACCAAAAATTAACATTGTCTAGTATTCTACTGATCAACGAGGACACGACATATCCAAAAATTGCACATTAGCTGTCTCTTGGCATCTCTGATCAGGAAAACCAGCCTGAGAACAGTTAGGACTCCTGGGAGTCCTTGTGACACACCGGTGCCACGGCAACCGAAGGCATGCAAGTGCGTTTCTCCATTTCACTCCCGCGCAACCAGTACATCCCTCTGGCTGGCTTTGCTGTGGAAACCACAGCAACTACTGCTGCAGCTCTGAGTGGGAACAGAGGGGGCTTGGGACACATTCTGTTTGCTTTGTGATATTTGGCAGTGGATAAAGGGGGCGGTGAGGGGTCACTTCAGTAACACAAAAATACACCCCTGCGTGGGCTGTTGTCACAGCTAAATTGCTGGGTTTTTTGCCGAGTAGCCACGTCTTTAAAATGCACTGCACACCTACAAGGCTCGAGGGGGAGCGGGGGAGGGGGGGAGGGAAGGGATGTCGAAAAATTGGCGGGCCTCGCGTTTCAAGAAAAAGGCACGTTCTAGGCGAGGAGGCGGGCCGCCTGGGTCCTGACCTGGTCGTCGGGGTGCGCCAGCAGCAGTGGCAGTCTGTGGTGGAGCTGGGAGGGCGGGGCCAGCAGCACGCAGTACAGCGAGTCCTTGCTGCGCCGCAGGGCGTCGGCCACCTGTGCGGACGGCGTCCAGGTGCGCAGGTTCGCCACGAAGGCCAGCAGCCGCAGGAGCACCGGCGCGTGTGTGCAGCCGTCGACCAGCACGACGAGGGACGCCGGCGCCTGCGGACGCAACAGCAACACCGTCGCTACACAGCGAATCCTGCCGCCAGAACGCCGAGCCACAAATACACACCCCCCCCGCCGCTAAACAAGTCTGGGGGAGCCACGAATGCACAATACCACACACTGCCACGGTACGGAAGCGGCCAAGCGTATGCCTGACTTTGCGGTTCTGCCTGCGTATCAAATGTCTGCCAAATATGTGTCGCCATTATCCAGTCACTGACAGCGGCTTCAGTTCAGCGGTCTAATATAAATTGATGGAAGAAAGATCAGGGCAGTTTAAAGACGGAAGATTTATTCCTATACTAAGCCGTGCAATTCTGGTTCAGTCTGTTGGCCAGGAGATATTCCGGGTCCAACTTAATCCTAAAAGTAGGGGGGGGGGGGGCCACGTACAGTGTTGCCCAGACAGCCATCAATCACTCGGGCGACAGTCTAACCACAGCTGAGGTGCAGCAGCAGGTGAGGAATTGAGATCTGGCTGTGTCCTCTGGACACAATGCAGCCCTCCTAATGCAGGAGGACACCGTGTTCAAGAACAAACGCGAATGCGTTCAAATACTCACACAACCACTCACCTGGGCTTGAACAATGTCCTCCATCATGTCTGGATTGGCAGACAAATTCACAAGGACCTTCAAAACCTGAATCTGAAAGGAAAATGATAACGGGCATTAACATTTTGTTCACATTTGGAGAACTTCATCAGTTTAATCTGTTCCATGTCCCCCACACACAGCGAGCTACTTGTCTACAGGACACATATACCAGCTGCAGCAATGGATTTTTCCATTAACATTTGCACATACACATATAAATGACAATATACTTTAAAATACAAATGCATTCATGCTCTTGGTTAATATCAAGCATCTATAACAACAACCTTGGTTGAAGAAAATTGTAGGTTGCTTCAAGTCTGGTTCATAGTCACATTGAGATGTTGATAACTTTTTTTTGTTACAGGTTACGCATATATTGCATTTGTCACTCTACCGTGGTGATGAATGTTAGGTGTTTTTGAAACACTGAATAACCAATATTTCACACAATAGTTTTGATTAAAAATAAAACTAAATAAATTAAATGAATAATTGAAGGTAATTTGCTTGACACTGATCAAGGCATCCCACTACTATAGCATATCTACTGTATGTCCACTGGTATCTGACCTCTGTCTCATGCATACCTGCATTTCTTCATTGCTTACAACCAGCAGAGACAAAAATAGTGTAATAGAATTCTTCATCAGGTGTTGGTGGTTATTGGTGACAGACATATTGGTCAGCAGTCTTAGAGAAGCCAGCTGGAGGTCAGAGTTCACTGGTGACATTTCTATCAACTCCAAAACCTGTGGCACATAAACCTGCAGAACAACAATCATCACACTGCAGTGAAAGAACATACATTAATGTTGACTGGGATAATGCTAAATAACAGTATATTTGATAGTTGCTTTAGGAATGAAACCTCATGTCTGACAGTACACAAGACACTGGGCAGGTATACAGTGCAGCATGTGCCTACCTTCAATTGCTCTTGGTTCCGAACATTCATGCTCAAATTATTCAGAGCATTCAAACAGTGCGCTCTGGTATCGGGCACAGGATCTGACAGCAGACTGGCAATCTTGTGAAGGCCACCCAATTCACAAATAATCTCCTAGCGAATGAGAACAGGGAATAGATGTATTAGCCTTAAGACAAAAGTCTCAAAACCATTAAACCTTGAAAGAAGTAGATATATGACAGTTTGATTTATTTCCTTCTTCTTCTTTTTTTTTAAGGAAGAGCCCATATACCAGAGCAGCACGGTTCATATTACAAACACAGAACAGCTCTGATGAGCTGTTAAGAGAGCTGTCCTACCTGATTGACGGAGAAGGCAGCAGCGTTGCCTAGCGTAACCAAGACTTGAATTCTGTCAGAAGGGTTGGGATTGGTCTCCAGCAGTGTAAGGAGCATCTCCATGTGATGCGGTTGCAGGGTTCCAGGAGACTGAGATAAAACCTCTCCTGGAGATTAAACATTCTGTTTCTTTCACCATTAATTTGAAAATCCAACATCTGTATGTACTAATTAAGCATTCATATTAGATACTTGCACGTAGAATGTGTAGCGTTAACTAGCTAATTTCACGAAAATCTGTGGCACAAAACAGGTTAATTGAACGCTAACCTGTGGCATAAAAAGGGTAATAAGATAACCTGTGGCACAGAAAAGTAAATTAATCAGACATACAAACCTAGCTAGGGTGTCGGCAATTAGAAGGTTACCGCGTTGGGTAACAAGTAATATTTGACTAAGATAGCTAACTTAAGTCTACTTCCTAGGTGTGACAGAAAGGCAGGCAGGTAGCCAACGTTAGCTTCGTTAACAATGCATTTGTACGGCTAATTTAGCTAGCTAACGTAATATATTTTTCCTAGAGATTAGGTTCTAGCTTGATTGGTGGCACACTTCATGACTTTCAAAGTCTCGGTAGCTTCCAAAAAGCTACTTGACTAGCTAGCAGGCTCCTTCGATAAAACATGTTTAAACTTATTTCTAATAACGAGTTTGTTCATTGGTCTTACTTGATGGCATATTCGCGGCCCGAGTCTCGCTCTGATGAAGTAGATTTAGCCCAGAAACCTTGGCCAGCAGAGTCCCCGGCTGCAGAATCACTCCGCTGGAAGCCCCCCTTTCGGGACCACTATCACTCGTCCCGTTTTTGGATTTCTTGACATTATTAGCATCACTCTTCCCACTCGCCACAAGTTTATATATGCCATAGGAAGCCCCAGCTCCAACAACTATCCCTAACAGAGCCTTCGTATTAAACAGCCGGGACATGATACTGTCATCATCTCCCATGCTGGACTAGAAACACGTATCATTAAAATATCAGCTACAAAACAGCAAAGTAACGAATATAATGATACATTTCTTGTAAGCAATCCATGAATGTAAAATAAATCCTCACGTTTTTAATGGCCATGCTACACTGCCTCTGTACCGTAATGCAGAATATATGGGACAAACAAAACGTTTCTCAGAGTTGTTCCAAACGAGAGAACCCCGGAGTGAATCACCTGGTTTGCCCAGAAGTTCTACCGAATTCAGTTAGCTAGCTATTGCTAAGAAAATATTAATGAAAATATTAAATAGTAATAATAATGTGGTATATAATAATAAACATGTGAAGAAGAGTCGTGTGGAAATATGCGGAGAACATGTGCTTTAGTTCATTTTGTTTTGTGTTATTTATGAGGAATAAATGTGATTAGCTGCTCACTGTCAAAAACAGTTGTAAGTATTCTTTAAATTGACCATAACATGTATTTGCAGCGAGCAAACCTCTAACTTAAGTTGTTCTGTAATTCATATTGGGCGGGTTCATTTTGTTCCAGGAATTGTTTTCAACAGACCAGCATGATGTACAGTATAGCCTGTTGGTTACTTAGTAACTGTAGCTAACTACAAAATAAGTTTATGGTGCCCAACTTTTGTGCTGAGTAAGAGATATTTCAGCTGTTTCATTCATTTAGGTAGTTTCCACATTGGCGAAAATGACATCAGTACAGAATGCAGAGAAGGTTCTGAGAGACTTCATCAGTAAACACTCTCTACCCGAGATCTATCAGGTAAGTTTTTATTTAATATTGCTTTAATTTAGTGATGTATAGCTAGCTAAGTAGCGAGCAATTTTAACTCTTAAAGTGCTTGCATAATTAGCTTAGTTGGATAGTAGCTTTTTGCTAGAGCGAGATTTCAATTGAATTTAAGTTATTTTGAATTTTATATTAATACAAAATTAAGATGAAGTCAATGTGTTCAATAAAAAAAAAAATTGTAAGCACAAAATGAAATTGTGAACTAAATGATTGGGTTTCTTCTTTTCCTGTTTGATATGAGCTGTTCATTTTAACAGGCATTGTTGGCTGGATTATGTTCCCCATGTCCTAAAAATACAATACATTTACTGGAAATGAAAATCATGGAAATCCAGGAAAATTGGAACGTGGATATTGACTGGTAGGTTTGAAGTACTACCAGGTACAACTATCATGTTCCACCAATCATAATCTAATGGATAAATCGGTGTGCATACTACATGCTTTTCTGAGTTCATTAATATGTAATACTCATAAGTGTTATGAAATAATGAAAAATAAAGTCTACCAAAGAGCACTGCAAACCTAGCTGAGAAAATTATGTCAGCTGTATCTAATGTCATATGCGGAATATACAGGCATGTTTAAGAAGCTTTGAAAGACATCAGAGTTGTACAGAGGAATTCTTGTTCAAGCCATAAAACCAGGAGAAATGGAAGTGGTATAGTAGCCTTCTAGCATGTAAGGTGAGGATTGGTCCATTTAATTAAGGACCATTTGAATGAACTATGCATAGCTGACATAGTTCGACATAAAAATGTTTGAACCTATCATTTTTTTATAAATTGGATTCTGCATTTGGGAATCATAAGGCCTTAGAATAGAATTTATATAAGAAAAGCACAGAGAAAGGTTTAAGGCTGAGTATGGTTTTTTTGAAACAGTGATTTTAATATTTTAAAAGTCATCTGTAAAGTGGGCCATAGAGTCAAGTCAAATCTGCATAAATCTGTGTAAATCTGTGAGCTCAGATTCATATATGTTTATGTTTCTTCACACATTGTTTTTCATGTATGAAAATATTTACTGGAACCAGAGGTATGAACTTTGGAGTTTGGCAAGGCCTTAATTGACATTGGCATTATGCAGTCATAATAAACTATGCTTATATTTATGAGAAGCAGATATCATTTTGTTCCTGTTCTTCTTACACATTACCCAGCAATTTAATAATTTTCTTTACTGAAAACCTTAATTTAATTATTCATGAGTAAATGTCTGTTTGAAATGTTTTATTTTATAATCACTAGAGGGCAGCATGTTCACCCGTGAACAGAACTAGGACATCACAATGTTGCTGCCTTACTTATGGGAAACGAAGGACTCATTTTTGTGTCATCTTTAAGGATATACGCAGACAATTTGAACTGTAGGGAATATTTTGAATGATTTATTTGAGTATGTGATTTGTTAAATATCCTATATGTGTTCGCATTTTAACACATCCCTTCTTTGGGATTTTTTTGTACAGAAAGTCAGCATAGAGTCTGACTGGTCAAATATTCTGTCAATGGTGCCTACTAAAACAAGGCATACTCCAATACAACTTTCTCATTTTCATCATGAATTTCAGCCATTAAAAGTGGGGTTTTTTTTTTTTTTTACCCACCACTGACACCCGCAACTCAACTTACTTCATGAAAAGGTGATGTGTGTGTATTTAAATAGGGGTGAAGTTTACATGCCTACCCTTGTCTAGTAATGGACTACATAAGTAGTTTAGTTAATGCTTTATCAATCCTGAAAGGAATATTCAGTCTGTCAGAACCATTATACTCTACTGAGTGAGGGCACAGTAAACAGTAATCCAGTACATTTAGACTGAGGGGTACAGAGCTCCGTGGGCAAAGCTGACATATGGAACATGTTAGCAGAGGCTCTTGTCATTGAATCATGAAAATCTCACAGGAAAGAGAGGGGCCCTGGGATCAATTAGCATCACAGGAATGAAAGGCTTCGGTGAACTAAGCAGCCCTCTCCTATTTCATCCTGAGATTCCTATAAACATCGGCCCTTACGGGTGCTGCTAAAACCAACATACCCACATTCCTACCAGGAGTCAGGGGCCGTGTTCCCCGGTCTTGAACTCTTGTGGTGTGCAACAACTCACAATTCTCATGGAATACATGGTTGCCTTGTTTTTAAGAGATGGGCCATTTATCTCCAACTCTGCCAAAAATGCCCCTCCTGCACTACCTCTCTGCAGCACGGGGGGGATATGAGAACAACAGTGCTCTCAGGGTGTCATCTGGTGGGCTGAAAGATACTGAGGGGCACATTAGGTTTAAGGAGGTACTTTAAGTTTCTCTTGGATTCTCCACTGGTCATTGAGTTATAAGGCTATTTTCCGGGATCAGTAAGGAGATGCAGTTTCCCTCGGTCCCCGAGTGTACATCAGTACCCACTCACCTGTGTCAAGTCAAATTCCCAAACTATGACTCATGCCAGCTTCATCCTGAAGTAAGATGTAAAGGAAGCTCTTTCTCTTTCTGCATTTTAACTTAAAGCAGACTTTGTTTCCCCTCTCCACATAGATTCTCCAATGGAGAACGGAACATATGGAGGGGTGACATGACAGAATGGTCACAGAAGTTACAGGGCAGACTGGTTGTTTTCCATGCTGCTTTTATTGCTAATTGTGTTCTACGGCAGGTTGCGGATGATGTCACTATACAAGGACAGCTGTAAAAGCCCAATCATGGCTGTATGTTTCAATTTGAAAAGCCCATAAAACCTTTATGTTGTTGTATCACCAACATCCTCAGGCCTGTTGTTAATTTAGCAACAGCGATATTGCTGCAGATTTCAAGTGAAGTATTGGATCAGGGCAGTGGGTGTTTTGCACTTGAATTGCCTTTTCTCCAGTGAAACTGTCCAAATCAAACAACATCTGGGGATGTTTTTACACATTTTCATCCCCATTTTTGAAACTTCTCTGAATCCTGTTTGTCTAATTTTCCCACTGATGTGGCTCCCTTCCAGGGCACCAGTGTCCTCTGAAAAGCTTGCAGCCAGCTGTGGCTTCTTCTCTACTCCTTTCCAGTAAACTAATTCATCTGCACAGTTACTGCACCAGAGCACTCTTACTTGGCTGGTGCACAGGCACCTAGTCAACCAGGTCACTCAGCCAGGATTTGATTTTGCTCCCGGAGAGGCTGCTGTTTAAATTGGCACATCGTAGGAGAAACCACCAAGTACATCCCAAAATGAGATTAATCTTGTCAAAAAAAATGTTTGTTACTTTCAGGTATTAATTTCATTCAGAATCTTTGCATCTAAACTTTTTAAGTGATGAACACCTGTCCTTCATTTTTCATAAATTCTGTCCAAGATGCCTTTGCAATATATGTCATTTTTACAGATAAGAATGAGTCCTATGACTGGTAACATGGGCTGTATTTTAGGACACATTACTGGACCTCATTTCAGTCATTTAAAGGCAGATACAGTCTTTATCGTATTCCTGCAGCTAGACGGGTTAGATGGCCTGGTCTTCACATCATATCTTGTGCTCCAACTCAGTCCAAATTTTTTTGTTTGCAGGAACTCAATTATAAAAGCTGTGGAAGAAATTACTTTGGCGGCGGTGGAGGGAAACATAGCACCGGGGTTCTTTGGAAACATGGATGACAGCATGGTTAAGTCCCTTTTTAAACTCTATAATATTTAGCGATGCGATGTGTGTCATACTCTTTAAACGAGGCAGTGGATCCAAAACTGTCGGTCGTAAGAGAATTATGGATGTGTTGCTTCTTGCAGGTGACAAAAATGACACATAGTATGTGATATTCTTTTCTTTGTCAAATGCTTTTGTGTTGCTCTGTACATAAAATATCCATTGCTCTCATTGTAGTGCAAATGCATCTTTAAAAAAAAAAACAGCTTTGAGTCCTACAGTGGTAAAGCTAAATGAAAGCTACTCAACTGTGGAAAGTCTGTAGTGAACAACAGGATGTTGTGACTACCCTGAGAGGCCACCGATAGGTCGTCCTTTTTCATGAACATAAATATTGTGCGTTTCCTTCTCCCAGGCTCTTTCACACCTGCTTGAGAAGGCATACACATGTTACCGAAAAAGCTTGACAAAAATGTGCTTTAAGTGAGTGCTTCATTCCCCACACATGTCTGAATCAATGAAGCTCAATGCTAATAAAATGGGAAATGGGTTTAATTATCTGTGACTGATTTTATTCAGATTATTCCATTACTATTTTCTGCATATTTGTAGAATATCATATACACTGAAAGGGGTGAATGGGTAACAAAAAGTAAAATTATGTGTGTGTGTGTGTGTGTGAGTGTGTGTTTGCACGCAGGTGTGTGTGCGTGTGTGCACGTGCGAGCACACCTGCCTGCATATGGAGCTTGCATTATTGTGTTTCCAGTTAATAAATGTAGGTCAGAGTGGGCATATGGTCCAGTCGGGTCAGCGGTTGCCACGTGTTTGATATCAGTGTCACGTTGACTGAGAGGGCTTTTGTGTCTCTCTCCCGCTCCTGAATAGCCGCGCTCTCTCGGCGTAATTAATTAATGACGCCCCCCCCCCCCCCCCCCCCCCCCCCCACCCACCGTGTACGCAGGGCTTGGGTAAAGTTCATTTTGAGGAGGAGGAAGGAGGCGGCGGAGCTGGTGCTGAAGATGAGGACTGCGGAGGACCTGTACGAGGAGACGCGGCAGAGACTGGCCCTGCGTCGCTGGCGGGCCTGGCTGCAGATGCGCACGCGGAGACAGCACGGTGGGTCCCTTCCATCAGCCGCTAACGCGCTAACGCCGCCAGCGCTGGCCCCTTTGAAGCTGTGGGAAAATACACTGTTGTTTTCTGACGAGGGGGAAATTACTTCAACCTACAGATTTATTTCCCTCAACCTGCCATCCTCCAGCGCGGGGAGAGACCGTTGCCAGATATCATGTGGTAGCCAGTTCTCCAGATGTGTCCATTGCATCAGATTGCTGAACAAATTTATTTAATTCATACATTTAAGGAATTAGCTGTGCTTTTTTTTTTTTTTTTAAAGTGGGATATTGTTTGGTTATGTGATATCATGTTCCTCAAAGTATAATCTTACAATTTACCACCCATTTATACTGACAATTGTATGAAGTTGTGTTACTGGGATAGGAATTCATGTTGATGTGCAGATTGTGCGTTGGGCTCCTAGAGAGCTATTCTGGAATGCAATTAAGCCCTGAAGACCTAAAGGTCATAACAGCTATGAAACATAGCAGGTTCTCTGCTGTATGTTACTGACCAAGTCTCCATTGATGTTGTCTGAACACCACAAGACCAGGGGAAAATGTAAATAACAAAGAAAATAAAAATATAGCCCCTGTAAAAACTACAGTGCAACTGCATGGCACTGTTTCAAATGTTAATCATTAATATTCTAGAATTTATTGTGTAATTTAGACTTTTTCAAGACTCTCCTGGTAAACTATGTGTTATTTTTCCAGACGCAGTAAAGAAAATTCAGGGGGTCTGGAATGCAGTCCTCTGTCGGATTGTTCTTCGAGCCTGGCAACATGTCGCTCAGGACGCCAAAAAGACCAGGGAGTACTTTGAGGTAGCTCTGTGCCTTTTCACTTAATGGCAGAGGACATACAGTACAGTACACATTCGACAACAAAAAGGCAAAGATGCAGAGAGTCTCATTCAGTTATTCTCATACCCAGATAATTCTGGGACGGTACTGTTGCACTGCGAGCGAGTAATTATGTGAGTCACCCCATTTTCCGTTAATAGATTGTATGAAGAACGTTGAATATCAAGTAGCAGACTGAATACAGCCAAATCCGGAGTCAGAGCCTTTTCTAGAATGGAAGTCATTTTGCCGCCTTGAACTCAAAAGGATGAAGCTGACATAACAATTCATCTGTATTTTTGATAAGGAAAGCTGATATATAGTACAATACACATTGGAAAACAGGCCATATGAACAGTTTTATGCAGTTTTACCCTAATAATTCCTACAATTATGCAATTTTTAGATTCGCTTACATTTCCTGAATGTAACTGTATCTACGAAACTACATAATTGAAGGAATTATGAAATGCTAACTATGAATGTAAAATTGGTATCTGGAACGGTACTGTGTCACTGTGATCAGGTCATTGTGTGTGAGTCATCCCATTTTGCACAATTTCCCTTCTATGAATAGAGTCTATGAACAAGTTTGAATTGTATGAACAGTATCAAGTACCAGAGTGAATACAGCCACATCCTGGTGTCCTCTTTTGTAGAATGGAAATAATTTTGTCAGTTTTGTCAATTGGGACGGATGAAGCAGACATGAATGTGTCTATTTTTGACCGGACGTTCGTATTCATTTTCATGTTTTGACAAATTTCTTAATTTCAGTTAGTGGAAGTAGGCTGGTAGAACTTGGAAGCCTAATAGAGGATTGTTCATTCATCCATCCATCCATTATCCTAACCTGCTTATCCTGAACAGGGTCGCAGGGGGGCTGGAGCCTATCCCAGCATACATTGGGCGAAAGGCAGGAATACACCCTGGACAGGTTACCAGTCCATCGCAGGGCACACACACAATTCACTCACACACTCATACCTATGGGCAATTTAGACTCTCCAATCAGCCTAACCTGCATGTCTTTGGACTGTGGGAGGAAACCGGAATACCCGGAGGAAACCCACACAAACACGGGGAGAACATGAAAACTCCGCACAGAGAGGCTGACGGGGAATCCACTGACGGAGGATTCCAACCCAGGACCTCCTTGCTGTGAGGCAGCAGTGCTACCCACTGCGCCATCCGTGCTGCCTAGAGGATTGTTATGAAATAAATTATGTTTCATGTTCAAAGGGTTGCTAATGGGGCGAAAGAGAGGGGGGGGGGTTACTATGAATGCAGTCAGTGTAAGATCATGTGGAATATAAGCTGAACAGTTCAGCTCCATGCTCTACTGACAATTCACCGTGCTTTCCGAGTGGCAATTACAGTGGGATTCAAATGCACTCACAGACTCACAAAGAAAGGGCCGATCACTAGTAGAAGTGTGTTCACATTCAGATTGTTCACCAGCGAAGGTGAAGGAGCTCAGCCATCCGGGAGGACCTCAAAGTAGAGCCACTGCTCCTCCACGTTGAGAGGAGTCAGTTGACATGGTTCGGGCATCTGGATGCCCCCTGGGTGGAGTTCCAGGCACGTCCACCTGGGAGGAGAACCAGGGGCAGACCCAGGATGCATTGGAGGGATTCTATCTCCCAGGTGGCCTGGGATCGCATTGGGATCCCCCGGATGAGTTGGAGGAAGTCCCTGGGATGAGGGAAGTATGGGCTGCTTTGCTTGCCCTGTTGCTACCGTGATTTAGTGGTTAGAAAATGGATGGATGGATGGATTGTTCACAGCTCCTGACCAGTAGCCACAAACATAAACATAAACCCAGGTTTCCACTCAACCGCAGTGCATGCTGGGAACTCAATTAGCAGCATGGTCCTTGTTCTGAGACCTGAATTGTGTCCGCTACATTTCCGCGGGGGCAAACCGAGGCCATTGCACTGCACTTTCATGTTAAACTGGGATGCGAAATAACAGGCTGATCTTCTCACTGAGTAAGGAGCCGTGCAGATGTGTGTGTGAGATATTCAGGGTGTTTACAAAGGTACGGAAATAGCTACAGCTGTGAGGTCCTGAAGAGTCAGGCTGCATGCCACTTGTGTGTGTGTGTGTGTGTGTGTGTGTGTGTATACACGTGCGTATGTGTGTGTGTGTATGTGCATTTGTGTGTACAATGTATTCATTTTTTCACCTTGATGTCTGTTCATAGCGGCTGGAAAAAGGACTGCTGGAGTCTGACTCTTACAACATGGGCGGCACACTCCTGGAGGGACAGGATGGAGTGTCCCTGTTGCCCTGGAAAGTGGCGCTGAAGGTATGATGACCCTCTCCAATCGGCCACATCTCAACGAGGCGGTGACACTCATGCCCATTTTTGTGATGTCATGACTTTAACATCCATCCCGGACTTAAACAGACGGAGGAGAGCAGATACCTGCTCCAGCAGAGGCCACTTCATCCTGTGGCTTGACATTGTGTGAGCTTGTACTGTCACTCCGCAGACAAAATATCACATTCATGTCACCTCCACAGTGGGGTCAGTGGTAGTTTGTGGCTGTTTTTTTGTTATGCCGTTTAATCAACTGTTTATATTCAGTGAGTTCTCGCATGTGTCAGCCGGAGGTAGCTTTGCCGGTATTGACTAAATAATATAATATTTGCATTAAAGAGCAATTAAAACAACAGAATCTGAACATTCATAAAATATAGTTGGTAGTGTGATTGTCACATTGTGTTTTTCTCAAAAACCCACTGTTGAATAAGAATACATTCACTAAGCTTTTTTTTCTTTTAGATTCTTTAGATGTGTCAATGGATGCTTTCTGTAAAAGTACAGTAGCTTTTTTTCTGAGTTTTTTGAGTTTGCATTTTGTTATAATTATTTAGATGAATGCTCAGAAAGCAGTGTTTTGCAGATTTGATGATTGTGTGTGTGTGTGTGTATGGGCGTGTGTCATCACCTGGTGAGTGCTTCGCCAAATTGTTATGAGAGGATGTCTCGTCACCTCAGACTTGTAACTTCAAGCATGCCCTTAAAAAGCTGTGTGAAAGATGGTTTCGCTGAACCTGGCGTAGGTCTGCCAGTGCATGCATGTGAATAACCCAGAGCATACAAGTCACAGCACTGCGGAGGATGAGGACTGATGCTCTAGTGAATTAAATGTTGAAGCTAATCTAAAGCACAAACCTGGAGGTGTCATCTGCCACAAATCATATCTCAAAAACCTTAGCAAATTGAACTGATTTTACATGACCAAGAGAAATGGTCTTTTTCTTTCTTTTACGGGAATGATTCCTGTAAGGTTTTCTCACAGACATAAATCACAGTAATATGGATTTTTCTTGAAAAATTTGAGAGGGTTCAGTTTATAATAGCCTCGTACTGGTTTCTACCAGTTTAAGGTGGTCCTCAGAGAGGAGGATTGAATGTGAACAACACAGAAGCGATTGCATTCTAGTGGTTCTGTGGTTGAGCAGATTTAGAAGGGCAGCCAGACCACCAGCTCATGATATTTCTTGGTTATATGCATTTATACTGATGTCCCTATTTGCTCTTCTGACAGAGTCTATAGTCCCAAAATATGGTTGCATGAGTTTTCAAGCCTTTACAGAGTCATCTAGTCTTTACCCATACTAGTGGCTGGCAGACATTTCTTGACTCTTGGCAGCTACAGTATTTTTAAGTTCTATTTATAGAATACATAATCTTGTAAAAAAAAATGTGCCCCTCCAAACCCTTTACTATATTTGGAAATGGACTGTGGTTCTGAGCATTTGTCTTGGAAATGTCCAGGAAACACTTATTAGATTAAATTCTTATTAAATTCTGTATAATTGTTGGAAAGCAAAAACGGTAAGTGGAAAGTAGTCAGTTAACCTAATTTATTCAAAGCTTCACCTCAGTTAATTTGAATGTTGACTAATCGCTCCACTTTAACAATGAAAAACTTAACGAAACTCGAGCAATCAAATACATAATTTATCTGGAGCGATTCTTCCTCAGTGAATGTTAAACAATGTATACAATCTTGAACGATTATTTAAATTTGGGTTGAGAAAGTAAAAACTTTATACATTTCCCATGTAGTTCATTCACTGTTCTGCAGAATATGGGTCCTGGTTAATATCCAACAGCATGTGCTATAGGCAGAAAAAGAGCCATTTGCTTGAGCTTAACATTGTCTGTGTTGCCATACATTATTTTGACACTGGATACATTATGTGAAATTAACATTATGTGAAATTAACTTTTGTCCTTTTTTTCACAAATTTATAAAAGCTTCCACAGTTTAACTGAAATGTTCTCAGTACAGTCATGCTGTGACCCTGAAACTATGGAGCTCATGAAAAGTGGCAGGCTTTGTAATTTCACGCAAGGGAATGAGCTATTACAAGATCTGTATTTGTGCTAAGCCTATCTGTGGATCAGTAAATGTTTCTGCTGCAAAGCTTGTTAAAAGGAACTGAGCTGATAATATCTTGCATAGTCTATTTTATGATTTTATGGTTCCCTTGAATCACTGTTAAATTTGCGTTTGGAAAATAATATTGTTAATGTTTGCTTTCATATCTTTGTGACAGCAGTTGAATGAAAACTTTTTTTATGGTTCCAGTGTTCACACTAGATCTAGTATGATATTGTCATCGAGTATTATTTTCCACTTAAGTGATTTTACCTGCACAGAATTCTAAAACTACAGTTGTATGGTCTATCTAGAGATGCTTTCATAACATTTTTAAACTAGAGATGTGCAGATGTTTTGCTAGGTGGTTGCCAGGGTGTTACTGGGTGGTTGCTAGTTATTGATGAATGCCAATCAGAGAGGTTGGATGTGTGGTTATTTGTGTAATGCAAGGCAATTGTGGCCATGTAAGTATATGGAAATGCTAGAGAGCCTGGTGACCTCATCAGCTGGGGCGGCAACAGTTCAGCTGCAAGACATTCCACTGTTCTCCACATTCTCTATTGGACTTTTTTCGCTGGAAAACCTTAAATATTTTGGAAATGATTGGGAATATCGAAAAGCTGTGAACAAGCACACCATTCGGGACCATGTCGGGAATTTTCCAGTTGGCTTGGTGTCCATATCTCGAAAACTGTGGGAGGTGTAGGCGGACAAAAATCTGGCAATCACACTAATAATGTTTTTGTTTTTTTCTTGCGCACAGATCTTTAAGAATTTAGAGGTTGGTGATCTAGTGAAATGTTGCCAGGTGTGTCGGACTTGGAAGGCCATTGCCCAGACCCACACCCTCTGGAGTTGTGTGAGTTGCACCTCTCTTACAGCCCCCAAATACAGTGAGTTCCATAAGTCTTGGGACAGACGTATTTTTCTTGATTTGACTGTGTGCTGCACAATTTTCTGTTTGTGATCAATTCACATGTGGCAAACGTGCAGCTATTCCAAACCTTTTATTTGGGAGAGTCACTTTCTTTTTTCTTATTTTCAACCTCATAATGGCTTCCTTGACTTTCATTGGCGCAACTCTGGTCCTCATACTTGTCAAATGCCAATAACTGACTCCAATCAAAAGCCTAGAATCAAGGGAAGATAAAAGTGCTCTTATAGCTGCACTAAGGAAGGGACAGAACACGCATTAATCCGAGACACCTGCGGGACTATATTTTAAAATTATATATGGTGAAACTATAAAAATATATAAAAATAGGCTTTAACATCTGCACTTTAACCACATGTGAATTCTTTGATTGCAAATATAAAATTGTGGAGCCAAATAAAGAAATAATAATCTTTGTCCCAAGACTTATGGAGGGCACTATTTATATATATATGCTGACCATTCTTCACATAAAACAAGTCATTTCCTGTCATTTCTGAGAATGAAGATGTTGCCAGGGCTGTTTTATTGATTCCACGAACACGACATCTGTTTCGAACGTTCTCGCGGGTGTCTCGTAGCCAAAAAAAAAAAAAAAAAAAAAAAAAAAAGGCATTTCTTCCGCCCACAGATAAACTTCTCTTCGGAGAGGCGGCGGATCACGGACGAGGCCGTGGCGCGGATCCTGCAGAAGTACCGTCCGTTTGTGGCGCACCTGAACATGCGGGGGTGCTCCTCCCTGCAGGGGCCCGGCTTCCTGCGCATCGGTGGGTCCCGCTGCGCTCGCGCCTCGCGCCCCGCGGCCACCAGGGGGCCACGCCGAGCGTGAGCTCCGTCCCTGCCGCCTGACACACACCCACACAGGATGCACAGTCGGTTATACATTTCCCCCCCGAAAGCTAAGTAGGAGATTTAAATCATTTGCTATCTGTGGGACTGTGGCAGTGGGAAAGGAGCCGGTCGAGACGCACGCACGCCGAGGTTTCCTCCTCCCGGTGGTGCGTACCTCGATCCTCCTCCCGGCTCCGCCCCCCCGTCCCCCCCCACCCCGTTCCCCAGCACTGTCTCACACGTGTGTCGCGGGAATGCCAGCAACACATGTGCGGTGGATTGTGAAGCCCTGCAGCATGCTATGAGTCATGAATCACTGGATCGCTGACTGCGGGGCCCAGACGCATCTGGTTCCACTCAGGGAGTGGAGGGGCCGGTGCAGCGCCGGCCCCCGAGCTCCGTCTCTCCCTGCTGTTCCAGGGACAGCTAGGCTACCCTGCTGGGAAAAAAAAAACTAAAAAACAGCTCAAGCTAAGTTTTGAAACAGGTGGTTGACCCGTTCAGACCAGCTGCATACTCAACATGGTTTGAGCTCAAGCTATGTTTTGAAACAGCTGGTAGCTGGTCATTTCAAGCTGGACGTAGCTGGAATTTGCTCATTTTTCGGTAGCCAGTAACTTATTTTATGGTCATTGGGGTCTGGATAGTTTAGTCCAAACGTGATTTGTACTTTATTTGGACTTCATGAGTACAATGTGAATTGCACACCTTAGTTTTCAGGTTCAGAAATTCAGTCATGACAGTAGTACACAAAGAGGTTGTTATATTGTGCAAAAATGCTTTTTTGTATTCACAACCATCTACTTATTATTACGAGAGGGCTTCAGAAAAAAAAACAGGCAGTTTTATTTCATTGACAGAAAGACAAACCCAAAGTAAAAAAAAGATAATCACTTTTATACAAATTAGTCTCAGTATGAAATATTATTGTTTAAAAAAAAACTAACTAAAAACGGCAATCGTTCTCAATAAGTAATGATTTAGAACAAAAGAATGAGCTTTGATCTGATACAGACTGAATTAGACTGTCCTACAAAAAATACAGTTCTTGCGGAGGAGGGGGGGGGGGGGGCGGTCAAATGAGTCTTTTTTTTAACTCAACCTTGTGATTTCGAATTTCTTAAAGGTTGTTAGCGGTCGGGGGAGTTCCATCTCCTCCTCCTCGGTTTCGACAGCGAGCTCCTGGCCGTTTTCCGAGTAACCCAGTAGTAGGTCTTCGGGACACTCTGCGTTGTAGGTCTTGACGTACTCCTCAACCTGCCAGCCACTGTACTTGGGTGGGGAGCTGCACTTGAGCCCTGAGTACTCCACGTTGGTGTGGTGCTTGAGCCAGTAGATCAGGTAGTGGATGTTGTAGTCACATATCCAGGGGTTGTCTCCCAGCTCCAGCTTCCTGATGAAGTACAGGTCTTCCAGGACCCCGTACTGGAAGAAACGCAGGCTGTTGTTGGAGAGGTCCAGCTCTCTGAGGTACAGGAGGCCAGAAAACGCAGCTGTGTGGGGAAAAGAGTGGGTGGAGATGAGACGGTACTTTAGGTTTCAGTAATTCTGCGGCTGAATGAAAGGAGCATACTCCAGTGTCAAAAGTAGCGGTTGGCGTGATGCAGCTGTAGAGCACTGGAACTATAACCTGCTCAGCTTTTTTCTGTGTGTGCGTGTGTGTGTTGTATGTCTGTAAACAGTCACAACTTTTTGTTTTGTGGTGCTGAGTGGGTAATTACTGCAGATCTGCCGCAGATCTGTTACAGTAGTGTATGTCGTTGCTTATTGATATCACTGCGATTACATCAGACTCCCTTTGTGGTAAACGCTTTTGTCTGGAGCAAAGGAATATGGCCACAATATGAAGTTAATTGAAATAGGCTTTTGATAGTTTTTTCTTTTTTTTTTCTTCCTCTTTTGTGTGCATCCAAGATTTTCCTCCCTTTAAAGCAATTTTGTTTTTGCCCCTTGTGTCCGTTATGCTCTTCGAACTAGAACAAGGACGCAAGTAAACGTGTTCATCGGGTCGAGACTCTAGAGGCATCAGTTAATGCCTGTCCCTTGCTGGCATGGTTTAATTACAGCAGCGTCTGCTACACGGTGTCCATTATATCGGGCTTTGATCTTTCAGAAGAGAGGCAGGAAGCTCATTTACAGCCAGTCTCATGAGGGGACTGCCCACCCTAATCGCACGAGGCCGGGTATGACTGCCACTCTCACTCCACTGCTGAGAATCAGCCCTCTCACGATCAGTCTGTTCAGGACAGGGGCAGGGAGGCCACAAATGGCCCCATTTTCATGCTACCAGATATCCTACAATTATGAAGATTCTGTGCTTGTGCGTGTGTGTGTGTGTGTGGGGGGAGGAGGGGGGGGTGTGCGTACATGGGTGTCTGTGTGTAATTTCTGTATCCCACAATTACAAAGATTCTGTGAGTGTGTGTGTGTGTGTGTTTAGGCAGATCTTCTCCATTTACGATACATTATTGGCATTTTGCAGACGCTCTTATCCAGAGCGACTTACAGTTGACTAGACTAAGCAGGAGACAGTCCTCCCCTGGAGCAATGCAGGGTTAAGGGCCTTGCTCAAGGGCCCAACAGCTGTGCGGATCTTATTGTGGCTACACTGAGATTCGAACCACCGACCTTGCGTGTCCCAGTCATGTACCTTAACCACTACGCTACAGGCCGCCATTTACATTCTGATAACATAATACAGTGGCAAGAAAAAGTATGTGAACCGCGTATGTGGTTTTCTGCATTAATTGGTCATAAAATGTGATCTGATCTACATCTAAGTCCCAAGTATAGACAAACTCAATGTGCTTAACCTAATACCACACAAACAATTATAATATTTCATGTCTTTATTGGACACATTCATTGAACATTCACAGTGCTGGTGGAAAAAGTAAGTGAACCCTTGGATTTAATAACTGGTCGAACCTCCTTTGGCAGCAATAACCTCCAACAAGCGTTTCCAGTAGCTGCTGATCAGACCTGCACAACGTTCAGGAGGAATTTTGGACCATTCTTCCTTACAGAACTGCTTCAGCTCAGCCATATTCTTTGGATGTCTAGTGTGAACAGCTCTCTTGAGGTCATTCCACAGCATCTCTATTGGATTCAGGTCTGGACTCTGACTGGGACACTCCAAAACACGGATTTTCTTTTTTTGAAGCCATTCTGTTGTAGATTTACTTCGACGTTTAGGGTCATTGTCCTGCTGCATCACCCAACTTCTACTGAGCTTCAGCTGGCGGACAGCCACCCTGACATTATTCTGTAGGATACCTTGATAAACTTGAGAATTCATTTTCCCCTCGATAATTGCAAGCGGTCCAGGCCCCGAAGCAGCAAAGCAGCCCCAAATCATGATGCTCCCTCCACCGTACTTCACCGTTGGGATGATATTTTCATGTTGGTATGCAGTGCCCTTTTTACGCCATACGTAGCGCTGCGTGTTCTTCCCGAACAATTCAACCTTGGTTTCATCAGTCCACAAAACATTTTCCCAGTAGCGTTGTGGAGTGTCAAGGTACTCTTTGGCAAACTTCAGGCGTGCAGTGATGTTTTTTTGGAAAGCAGCGGCTTCCTCCGTGGTGTCCTGCCACGGACACCATGCCTGTTCAATGATTTGCGTATGGTAGACTCATGAACAGAGATGTTAACCAGTTCCAATGATTCCCTCAAGCCTTTAGCTGTTACTCTAGGCTTCTTTTTTACCTCACTGAGCATTCTGCGTTGTGCTTTTGGAGTCAACTTGGCAGGGCGCCCACTTCTAGGGAGAGTAGCCACAGTACTAAATCGTCTCCATTTGTAGACAATTTGTCTAATTGTGGACTGGTGAATACCTAAAGTCTTGGAGATTACTTTGTAACCCTTTCTAGTTTTATGCAAGTCAACAATTTTTGATTGTAGGTCTTCGGAGATCTCTTTTTTGCGAGGCATGGTTCACATCAGCAGATGCTTCTTGTGAATAGCAAACTCAAAAAGTTTGAGTGTTTTTTATAAGTCAAAGTAGCTCTACACCTCGCTCCAATCTCATTTCATTGATTGGACTCCAGGTTTGCTAACTCCTGACTCTAATTAGCTTTTGTTGAAGTTATTAGCATAAGGGTTCACTTCCTTTTTCCACCAGCACTGTGAATGTTTAATGGATGTGTCCAATAAAGACATGAAATATTATAATTGTTTGTGTGGTATTAGGTTAAGCACATTCAGTTTGTCTATACTTGGGACTTAGATGTAGATCAGATCACATTTTATGACCAATTAATGCAGAAAACCAAGTAATTCCAAAGGGTTCACATACTTTTTCTTGCCACTGTAGATACCAATCACTGTTACGCTTTCATCTCTAGTTTGCTAGACCTGCTTATTCAAATTAACTATTGTACTTGGGTGTCTGACCTTGAATTTTCTGGCATCAAATTGGAAATAGGAGAGCAGCTTTATTTTTATTTTTATTTTTATTTTTATTTTAGAATTAGTATTGTGGGCGGCACGGATGGCGCAGTGGGTAGCACTGCCGCCTCACAGCAAGGAGGTCCTGGGTTCGAATCCCCGTCGGCCGGGGCCTCTCTGTGCGGAGTTTGCATGTTCTCCCCGTGTCTGCGTGGGTTTCCTCTGGGTACTCCGGTTTCCTCCCACAGTCCAAAGACATGCAGGTTAGGCTGATTGGAGAGTCTAAAATTGCCCATAGGTATGAGTGTGTGAGTGAATGGTGTGTGTGCCCTGCGATGGACTGGCGACCTGTCCAGGGTGTATTCCTGCCTTTCGCCCAATGTATGCTGGGATAGGCTCCAGCCCCCCTGCGACCCTGTTCAGGATAAGCGGGTTCAGATAATGGATGGATGGATGGATGGAATTTAGTATTGTAATACACAGCAGTCAATTGTTTGCACATTTTCATCTGTAATTAATGATCGGATGATGAATTAAAATCCTTCTTTCCAAAGCTAAGATTTCCGGACGTTTCACTAAATCACACTAAAAGGAGCAGCGGAGTGGTTCTATGGCGTCACCGCTGCAAATCAAAAGTGTTTTTTAGTGCTTCTATATCTGTGTGTAGCTGTCATTTTCCCCGAATTCTGTTGCTTTCTGTTTCAAGAGAGAGTTATACATCCAGGCCTTTTCCCCTGCACGTTCCAAAAACTACTGTGATGATATAGGACGTATCCTCTTCTGAGACATTTGATTAATGTTCAAGAATGCAAAAGGATTCCTCCTACTGTATCTGGATCTGTTTGTTTTCTGGGCCACGCTGGTGGTGGTATTTGTCGAAGCAGCAACAGTAGTAATTGTAGTTTTCCTTGTGGTTGATGTTGTAATAGTATCCTTTCCCTTAAACAATTACACATATTTGGCAGATGCCAAATGTGGCTTGTTGGTCTGACCTTTCCACAAGTAGCACATGTTTTGGTATCATTGTTCTCTTTGCATGCTCATCGTGCCCAAACATGGATTCCCCAAGCCCTTTAAATAGCATAGAAAATCCCTTTCTCATGTGGTTGGTTGTGCTTCAGCATTGTGCTTCAGCTCCTTGATCACTCCCTACTCCCCAGCTAGACCACTCCGGTCTGCCAGCTCTGGTCGCCTTGTGGTTCCCTCTCTACGTGCACCTGGCGGTCGAGCTGCACGTTCACGCCTGTTTTCCGTTCTGGTTCCTCAGTGGTGGAATGACTTGCCTACCACTGTCAGGACAGCAGAATCCCTCCCCCTATTTCGACGCAGACTCAAAACACACCTTTTCAAACTCTACCTTAGTCCTCCCTCCTGATTTCCCCCGCCCCCCCTTTCTGATATCCCTATCCTCCTTGTCTAACCCAAAAAAAAATAATAAAAAAAAATAAAATAAATCTAATAATTGCACTTATGATGACGTCTATATGTTTAGAACAGCATTCCATGTGTATTTTCCTAGTTATGGTTGTGATGCTTTGACTTGTGGTAGAACCTATGCATTTGTAAGTCGCTTTGGATTAAAAGCGTCTGCCAAATGACAAAAATGTAAATGTAAAAATGTAAATTTGCTGATTGATGAAGGAAATGGCATTGGCTCACCTGTATCAATACGGTCAAGGTTGTTGCTGCTGAGGTTCAGTAACTTCAGGTCCTTGGCGGCCACAAACTCTTTGGCTCTGAGCTGTTTGATGCTGTTTTTGGAGAGGTCCATCTTGACTATGTCAGAGGGGAGGTCAGCTGGAACATTCTTCAGATCTGGAAAAAGAGAAATGTGGGGGAGGAGGGGAGAAAAGTGGCTCTCACACACAGTATTCAGTAGCGTGTTCAGCTTTCGAAGAGCGGAGAGGGGGGTTTGGTAAGGTTCACCTGACACTTCTTTAATCAGTTGGCACTTGAGGGGAGGCCTATTAACAGCTGTGTCTGCTACTGTGCCGTGGTCTAGGACGGTACAAAAGATGATTTCCCATGAGTTTGGTACGTGTGTAAAATGAATCATATGCTGAAAGAGTTCTGTAAGTATTTCCAGTAGGTTTTCCCACTGAGAAACATCTGTGATAGCAATACTGTTTATTGCACAGTTAACCCCATTCAGGTGGCCTAAAATGTAGGAAAAGAACCTTTTTGCTGTATGAAAACATGAAAACATGTAATCCCTTGAAAAATGTAATGATTAAGTTCAACCTGATCAGTAATACATCTAAATCTGAACAATTTATATTACTTTATTTATGTGGCATGTCAAATATTTAAGGAGCCACTGATCTTGGCTTTCAATGAAATATTAAGGTTATGTGCATTTGCAGATGGTCATCTTAATTGTGCAAATCACCTAGAGAACACCATGTTAAGAATTTAAGAAGAAATATATGGTTTAGGTGTGATACAATGGCCTTGCATGCTCCAAGATGGAAACTACATTCACAAATCTTTAGATCTGTCTTGCATCCTGGCATTTCTTTAACTGTAAAGATAGAGGTAGAGGGAGAGTATCTGCAGCGTTAGTCTTTCTGTTTACAGTAGTCGCAGACAAATGCCTTTGAATCCTGCAGCAATGAATGGAATTGCAATTACTCCACAGCTGCAGTGTGTGTGTGTGTAGGAGTTTTTGGGTCAGGCAGCATTGAACTGCAGACTCCCACAGAGAACTCCTACATTCTTCATCCTGTCCTTAATGTGACGTCTGTGGTTTTCATTAGGGTCTCCTGTCTGAACGGCGTCCAACAGTTTAACAGCCATTCTCCTGCTTTCATTTGCATTGAGGAAGTGGTACATACAGCATCAAGGACTACCCACGTAGCTGTACTGTTAGATCCAATACATTTTACGTAGAAGCATTCTTTTTAATGTTATAGGCTGTAGACTATAACTGCGGTAGACTATAGGCTGTAGACTATAACAAACAAACATTTCCAGACGAAACAGGAAAGTGATTATTCTGTCTTTCAGTCTTCAGTCGAATCACCTCCTCTGTCACAGACATAAGGAATACCGTTGTGATCCTTATCTTTATTCTGCCAAACCTGGCTTTGCAAATACACTTTCTCCAGGTTTCCACCTCCGGCAAATTAGTCTGAGCTGCAGTAGTCATGCAGTAGGCACACGTGCATGTAATGCATGCGGTGTGCACACTGCTGTGCATGGATAATTACAGTATTGCAAATGATCTGCTGCATGCATACGTTATGTACACTGACACTGCGTTGCAGAAAATTACAGCACACAACTGTACAGTTCTATAATTACAGCATACAGGCTGTGTGCTGTTTAGCCAAAAGCCTTTCATTTAGTTTGGGGAAAAAAGGAACTGGAATAATATTTGTGGCCATTTCACTGCGCTGCAGACTATAATTAGATGACTCTCACTGGAATTCCAGATGGTTGTAAATCAGAATATGAGAAGGATACTTCTGATAGGCCTGGTATAATAGCAAGACGCCATGCTGTTCTCTGTCTCTCTGTCTCTCTGTCTCTCTCCCCCTCCTTTATCTCACCCCCTGGCCCCTCTCTTGCTCTCTCTCTCACCCTCTCTCTTGCTTTTAACGGTCCTAGAATATGTGCTGTGCGGTTGCTGCTTATCTGCTAACACAAACCAGCCTGAGCTTCACAAATTCCCACAGAAATGACAGAGCAGCAGGGGAGGAGGCTGGGGTTAGGGGCAGCCACATTCTGGCTTACGGCAGCAGTTTTTGCTGACTGTTGAGCCATTTCTTACAAGAAATGTGTGTTTCAACTGAAAAATAGCGCAGTCCAGTTAATCTTCTGGATATATACTCAGTGAGCCCTTTATTCTGAGTCCTCTGCTGCTCTAGCCTATCCACTTAGAGGTTGGATGGGTTGTGTGTTCAGAGATGCTCTTCTGCATACCACTGTTGTAATGCATGGTTATTTGTGTTACTGTCACCTTGCTGTCAGCTTTGGCCCCTTTCCTCTGACATCTCTCATTAACGCATTTCTGCCCACAGAACTGTTACTTACTGGATGTTTTTTATTTTTCGCACCATTCTCTGCAAACTCTAGAGACTGGTGTGTGTGAAAGTCCCAGGAGATCATCAGTTTCTGAGATACTCAAACCACCCTGTCTGGCACCAACAATCATTCCACAGTCAAAGTCACTTAGATCACATTTCTTCCCCATTCTGATATTTGGTCTGCAAAACAACTGAACCTCTTGACCACGTCTGTATGCTTTTATGCATGTACCAATCTGGTGTACAAGCTGGTCTACCTAATAAAGTGATCACTGAGTGTAGATGAAATATGAAATAATTTGTTCATGGTATTTAATGTCTAGTTGCATGTATACATTGGGCATGAAAACCAACTACTCGGGGATCAGAGACTGTCACTAGTGCAGGTGCTCTCCGGAAAGGACAGGTGTTGCAGTGAAGGGACAGGTTAGAAAATATGAATTTCACAAACAGGGAAAAAAAGCCGCATCCATCATTGCACAGGTGCTGGCCATTTTACACAGCTAATGCAGGCAGGCGTCCTATAGGCCGAGGGAGTCACTGAGGCAAAATGAGGCAAGGTGTTTCTCTGTTGACTCAAAACTGCATGCGTTCTGTAACAGAGAACTGGGGAAATGTTCTCTCGAACACTCGTAGTGTTCTGCAGAGCATTGTCCGGTTAATAAGGTTCGCTGTGCTAACCCATACGACACACTGTACATTTGGACGGAATTTCTGAAGAGCGGAACGAGCCCTGTCCAAAAAAACTAAAAAAAAAACTTTAAAAAACTGCATACCTCCTAATAGGAAGACATTACCCAACCCAGAAAGGTCAATGCACCCACACAGGAAATATTAACTGAAGACCATTGAGAGAAGACAGGAGCAGATGGCGAACGAGTTAAAAACGATGCCGTGCTGCTCTCACAGACCTCGCGGTGCACGATATCGCAGCTGTGGTGCGGAGGACCGGAGTCTCGCTCTCTGAACATCCCGATGTCAAACCAGCCTTTGAGTGCTTCGCCAGGGGGACGGAAAGGAATCCGCAGGGGAACACAGCGACGCTTCTACACTGAAGCACAAACCGCGCACTGTGGAGGATGGCACCCCGTAGCACAGCACATAGGGTCCTCTGTCCGCTGGATACCCCGCTTTATGCTTTATGCCTCATTTATGTTCCATTAGAAACCATTCGGGAATGCCAACGTCCGGCACAGACGTACTCCTGTTCAGCCTCACGTTGAAGAAGAAACTTAACCCACAAATGCGTCAAATAAAAAATTAGCTAAATTTTGGCCCTTCTCCAGATTTCCAGCCAACGGAGATGGCATATTGATGTAAAGCCTTAAAGGAATTACAGTGCCTTGATGTTTTAGTATGCCACTTATGCAGTTCCCAGAGGAAGATGCAGCTGTTATTTTTGGGAAAGAGACACAATGAGATTTGTACTCTTTGCCCGGTCCTTGCTCCCTTGCTCAGTCTGCCCTTATATATCTCACGGCTGCGGATGTCTTGTGTAACTGTCTGTTGTGCTTGCTGTTTCAGCACTTTTAAATCACCATTCTGCAACTGGTGATATTATTCTATCAAGTGTCTTAAGTTTAAAAAAAAATGTAAACACTCTTTCCTATCAGCCTCTTTGAAGAGTGTAGAACGTTATGTTACTCTGATATTTTATAGACGGACAGAAATAGGAAACATCTGCGAAATGAACGCTTTACCAAAGAATCAATGCGTGCTGGAAGCTTTCTTGCCAATTGCTAGCATGTGCATTTGCACATACATGAGTGATTGGATTTAGCAACACCAATGATACAGTATGATGACCTAGGATACATATATATATAATTTTTTTTTTTTAACTTTTTCTCAAGACATTTGGTACGGCAAGTCAGACAATATAATTCAGCTCACTGCTGCAATCTCCAATACGAGTCTGGAGCACAGACAGCCATGTGTTCTCTTTCACCGGACATGAAGTTACCGCAACGTCTTGTCACAGTGCAGTTACCAAGTTGGGCTCACACGTACAGTACATGAGTGTGAAGAAGACAGTTAATGTTGTACGGACTACATTTCCCACAATCCCACAGGACAATTCTGCAACGTCCACCCCCGCATGACGTCTAGTTCGGTTCAGCCAATCCCATAATGGCGGGAGAAATAAACTTTACCTGTATAAGAGCATGGCACCTTGGGAGACCCCTCTTTTTCGACGCTCTTTTCCTCACCTTATCTGGTCCGATACTCGGACAGAGGCTGAACTCTACAGCACACCACCAGGCTTACGGACACACCGAGTTTACCTCGCGGTAACTTAGTGGCCTATAGGAAGTAGAAACTGGTGTACGCGGAACGCTACATCAGTTTACCACTGCAAACCACAGCAACAAACTTTTCCACCAGGAAAAAAAAACCAGCGAATATTTTCATAACCGAACGGACCAGACGACAACGCACAGCTGAGACGAGAACACCCCTGCTTTGCGCGCCTCTCCAGGACATCATTCACAGCACCACCGCGGCTCCGTGATGGTGCTGTGAATGATTTTGGATCCAGCAATGCGTATGGACTCAGTAAGACAACAAACATTCAGGCATAGCCAGTTTAGTTAGTTTAGTCTTAACTGTTATTGTGAATCTGTGTTTCTATATTTGCTTTGTCTTATCATTTGAATGTATTCTGTTAGCCGTATATGTACGTGAATTGATTCGCCGTCTTTCGCGTATGTAGTTGTAGAGTAAAGCTACGCAAGTAGTCTCACTTTTACCTTTCCTTTGTTCAAGGGTTGCGCGTGAGCGTGCGCGCACACGCATACATTCCTAACATACCGTACCCTACTAACTTCCCGTTAGTTCATCTGTTCTGTTTGTACGTTTGTTTAATAAATCTATTTTATTAAACCCGGTGTCTGTTTTGGTGTCACATAGACATGAGAGCCGAGTTAAAGCAGTTTTTCAAAGAACTTCCAACCTTCAGGTTATCGGTATGTTTAATCCTTGATGTTGGTTATTTTAATTAATTAAAATACTAAATTTGTGGTTAGATATTTCTGAGAACAGTAATTTTATGAGACCGATGATTACGTTTTGCAGTTATACTGCCACATAACATTAATTGGCGCCCCGATATCCTAAAGGGTAAAATCCCTGTTATTTGGCGGCCTGTGCGAGGACCCTACAATATGCAGCTGAACAGATGGACTTGCAGCTGCTCTGCCAGTGAAAGTCAGCAGTGACACAGCATAGTCTCGGCCAAAAAATGAAAACTCCCGTCCTTGGGTGATGCTAAATCCAGTGCCCTGTCGGCCATAGTCGGAACTGACACGGTCGCTGGAATAATGCTTTACAACTAAGGTACGCCACCTAGCGCGATAGTTTTTTTCCCTAACGCATCCTGTGCAAGGTGCTCGTCCCCCTGTACATTACATTACATTATTAGCATTTGGCAGACGCTCTTATCCAGAGCGACGTACAGTTGATTAGACTAAGCAGGAGACAATCCTCCCCTGGAGCAATGCAGGGTTAAGGGCCTTGCTCAAGGGCCCAAGGGCTGTGCGGATCTTATTGTGGCTACGCCGGGATTAGAACCACAAACCTTGTGTGTCCCAGTCCTTTACCTTAACCACTACGCTACAGGCCGTCCCCCTGTACTCCTACTCGCCCAATACTGGGATCACAGCTCGGCCCACTCTCAACACTTTATGTATAGGGCGGCCCGTAGCGTAGTGGTTAAGGTAAAGGACTGGGACACACAAGGTCGGTGGTTCTAATCCCGGTGTGACCACAATAAGATCCGCACAGCGGCCCTTGAGCAAGGCCCTTAACCCTTCATTGCTCCAGGGGAGGATCGTCTCCTGCGTAGTCTAATCAACCGTACGTCGCTCTGGATAAGAGCGTCTGCCAAATGCCAATAATGTAATGTAATGTAATGTAATGTATGTAATATAGCTTCTGCAGACGGATATGATTGGCTACAGGGCAATGCTGATGTGGGATGAGCTCTGGCCATTCTGTCAACTTTCTCCTTCCCCAATTGAGTTGAATCTGGTTCCTCAGTGAAACCCTTTGGTCTGGCCTGCTGGTCTGCTGTGGAATCTGCTGTGCAATCTGGGACCATGCTGAAACCATCTACTCTGCTTACTCTGTTACTCTTGTTTTGCCATTTATCAAAATGTGTGCAGAGAAAAATGAAGCTCGTTATAAGTCTGCAAAGCATCGCATGTTTTCTCCCCCCCCCTCCTCCTTGGGGAATACCATGCTGTGCTTGGGTTCACGACGGAGCTTAGAATTTTTAGCTTTTAAATAGCTGGCCCCTGTTTCTGTGTTATGTTTAGTTAAATATACTGCAGCAGAGGCCCAAGACAGGGGGTGCAGATGACCCTGTAACATGGTGTGGTGTGACGGGTGGTCTGGAGCACACGGTTCCCATAAATTACATTACATTATTGGCATTTGTCATTAACCACCACGCTACAGGCCGCCTCATGACCCCAGCGCTCTCACTGCACAGAAAACCCACTACTAGAAGGAATGCAAACCCATAACGCAGAACCCCCTCCCGTTACCATGAAGAACCCTCTCCCACTCCCATAGAGAATGCAAACCCGTAATGCAGAACCCCCTACCATTGCCACGGAGAACCCACTCCCAGTACTACAGAGAACACAAACCCATAATACAGAACCCCCTCCCGTTACCATGGAGAACCCACTCCCACTACTACAGAGAACACAAACCCATAACACAGAACCCCCTTCTATTACCACAGAGAACCCATTCCCACTACCACAGAGAACTGAAAACCCATTACCACTTAAAACACGCATGTAATGCAGAGAATACTGTCATGTTACCCTAAAGAACACAAAACATTCCCCAGTGGTAATGAATTTCCTTATCACAATACAATACGATAAAACTTCTGCATTCACAATACACTGCAACCGCGGTATCCAACCACCCCAGCCGTGGTGTAGCAGGTGTTATTTCAGTCCTGCAGTGAGTAAGAGATGCCTACCTTGGTTCCTGCAGTCCAGCAGGGGCTTGGGGAACATGTAGGTGCGGCAGCTGGTGGTGGCGTCTGGCGGTTTCACGCCAGTGATGGGCCCCTGCGGGATCTCCTCGGGCTTCAGGTCGTTCTCCTCCGGGCACAGCAGCTCCACCTTCATGCGCTTCAGCTTCTGCCCCAGGAGGTTGACGGGCTCGGCGCACTTGGCGTAGTTGCCCAGGTTGCGGTTGCCCGGCACCTGCAGGTGGCGCACCAGGCTGTCGAGGTGGCAGTGGCAGCTCCAGGGGTTGTCGTACAGGCGCAGGTGCTTCAGGCGCGGCAGCGGGATGAGGACCTCCTCGGTCAGCACCTGCAGGCGGTTGTGCTGCAGCAGCAGGGTGGTCAGTTTGCTGAGGCCGTTGAAGGCGCCCTCCTCGATCTTGTCGATCTGGTTCTGCTGCAGGTCCAGGCTCTTGAGGCCCCTGAAGTGGGCGAAGGTGTCGGCCCGCAGCACCTGCATCTTGTTCCGGGCCAGCAGCAGGTGCACGGTGTCCTCCGGCCAGCCCGTGATCACAGCGGTCAGCTCTTTGTCCTGGCAGTCCAGGTACTTGTCCCCCGCCTCGGTATACTCCTTGCACTCGCCGGCGAAGCGCTTGACGGTGCCCGCCCTCCTGCTACCCCTCCCCCGGCCCCGCCTGCCCTCGGGCCTGGCCTTCCGGGGCTCGGCCGAACCGAGGGCCAGGAGGACCATCAGAGCGATCACCCGCATTCCCGCTGCCGGCTGGTTCGGGGACTCTCGCGGCTGTGGCGGGTCTTTTTCGAACGTTGAGCCTTTCCTGGTTGGCTAGGGCGAAGTTACAGCTGCAGTCCCTGTGTAGAGAGAGGGGGGGGGGTTACATGTTTAACGGACCGACTCAGACACCCCAGGCCCTGCCAATAAAAAGGGCACCACAGAGCAAGGCCTTAATTACTCTCAGTTCCTGGTGTCTCCCGTCTGTTTGATGTTTATGTTCTTCCTCTTTGTAATGAAACCCATTTTTGTTTTTTGTCTGAGTGGCAGGAAGTTACATGATTTATATGAGAATTTTCTTTAAACTCCAGAATATGTTTATGTTGGTACGTCCATATGTTTCCTTAAAGCACAGGCCTGGCTGATGTTAATTGCCCATTAGTGCTGTTGTTTGAGGCAGTAACTGTTGGTCTACACCACAGGGTTTGCTAAAGAAATTACACCTGGAGCGAATTTTCACTCCTGCTTGCTCATTAGAAGTTTTATTCCTAGTGGAAATTTTCAGCAGACCTTTTAAAAAATGTTATGTGTATTTCTGGGGGTCCCCAGTGCCGTACTTGCTTGTGGCAATTGTATGACGTTCGGTGATGCACTATATGTCCAGGAACTTGTCTGAAGCACGTCAGTGCTGCCTGTCTTCCTGAGTCCTATGGTGTGATGCATAATCGGCCATAGCATCATCCAGGGAGGGATGATTCTCAATCACTCGCCATATCACTCAACATGTCCCCTTCTCAATCGTAACCATTCGTACAATTGTAACTCAATCGTTGCTCAATGGCTTGTCCTTTTGTCAATCACTCACCATAACATTCAACATGTCCCCTTGTCAATCAGTCACTCAGTAGCAGGTCTCCTTGTCAGCCTCTCACCACATCACTGGCGACATGGCTCAGGCAAAAAGAGCAGTCATCTAGCAGTCGGAGGGTTGCCGGTTCGATTCCCCGCCCGGGCTGTGTCAAAGTGTCCCTGAGCAAGACACCTAACCCCCAAACGCTCCTGACGAGCTGGTCGGCGCCTTGCACGGCAGCCAATTGCCGTTGGTGTGTGAGTGTGTGTATGAATGGGTGAATGGAGAAGCATCAATTGTACAGCGCTTTGGATAAAGGCGCTATATAAATGCCAACCATTTACCATTTACCATCACTGAGTAGCATGTCCCCTTGTCAGGCAAGAGCCCACAGTCTACTTGCGTCAGTCTTTTCAGGAGCTGTGAAAGGTCAGCTGGCTGATAGTGGAGTGAAAAGAAGAGGTTGGCAAGCTGCACGGTCTTATGAGGACACGTAGCAGTGTGTGGCCATTCAGCACTGAAAGCGGACATTGTGGAAGCCCTACAGCGGTAATTTGGCACATCAAACGGGGGTGAAAAATGGGCAGAGGTGAGGGAAAATGGTCTTTGGATGAAACAGATTGTCCATCCAAAGACAAAATAAATGTGGTTCTTTTATGAATTACAGGGATTTAGTAGGTTTAGCTGCTTCTTAAACTAAGCTCGGACTCATCTCACTTGTACATGTAGTGGTGTATGCTAATCCTCCCACTTTCCAACAGAAAAATTAAATATCAGTAAAATATCACCACATTTCCATGGTGCGATGCCATGACCTGCTCAATTTCTCAGGCTTTGTTCTGTTGCCCCGGTGTGATGTCACCACCGGCAGCCAAGCCTCTGTGAATCTGCAGAAGCCTCCGGAAGGAGGGGCTTTGACTTTCAGTGGGCGGCCGAGCCACTGTTCCCGTCTGTTTCCCAGCCCTCACTCACCGCAGCCAACTGTACCACGATCCGGGCCTGGTGGCGCCTCCAGGAGTGGAATTATCCCATCACAGCAGTACATAAAAAATGGGCTTAATATCGTGTTTATAGACTGGGCAGCGTAGGCCCCGTTATCCTGCCAAGCTCAGCCAGCCAACCCAATGGGGCCCGGGCCATGTAGCCTTCAACCACAGCTTCACTGTCCTGTCTCTGGTGTCTCCTAGGTGACTGCAAGAACCTGCAGGAGCTCAATCTGTCCGAGTGCACCGGCATAAACGTAAGTAAAAAAATAAATAAATACAAATAAATAAAGGGACGGCAGGATGTGGTGCGACTTCTCTCCCCTGCCGAAACCTCATCCCCGCGGCCGCCGCGGCGACGACTCTTTTCCGGAACGTGCTATAGCCGGAAAGAGAGGTGTGCCGCGCGCCAGTGTTAACATGCCCCCAGATGGGCGGCACATGCCGGTGCCGGCGCGCATCTCCAGAGGGGGAGGCAGGTTCCACTGCTCTTTTTTTGGCGCGGGTCCGCGGACCGTTTTGGCCCGCGCGGGCGGCGGTGCGCGTCCGTTACGTAAGAACACTGGATCTCCAGCACATCGCGGGGACTCTCCCTGGCGCATTACGTGTGGCTGCAGAGCTGACAGCTTTACGCGCTGAGCAATGAGCCTGCCTCTGTCAGCCCCTCCCCACCGTTCACCACTGCAATGACTGACTGTTATTTCATGTATTTTGTACTTATGGTCCTTTACTTGTTCTGTGTGTATTACAACGATTTACCTTTTTCATAGGTGACCGAATTAAATTAAATTATCCGTTAATTAACAGTGTGTCTTCTCCTTTTTAACAGGATGAAACACTGAGGATTGTTCTAGAAGGCTGTCCGGCTCTTCTTTACCTGAATTTGTCTTACACTGCTGTAACAAACAACACTTTCAGAGCACTCTCCAGGTAAATCCATAGAACACATGCTGCTCCATCTAAGTATTTTTTCTGAGTTTGAAAAAAATATTTGAATCCTTCAGGACTTTTGCTGCATTCTTGAATGTACCATCTGTTATTGTCCAAACAATTATTTTCTGCTTGCGTATTTCTCCGTGCCACAGTCATTGGCTTTGATCTTGAACCTAAATACATTGCACAATGTTTTCATTTTGGGAGAGCTCTCATGCAGACATGAATATCTGGATGAGAGCCAGTGGACTACCTCATTAAAAAGCCTTCAGAGCTTGTTCCTGTCATTGAATGATAAAAAACACGCTGAGTTACAATTAGTGAATTAGTGGATACTAAATTCCTCCTTAGACAAAGCAAATGTGCAGTGGCTCCTTCACAATGGCTGCATTCACATCACAGCTACAGCAATAAAGAACATCATCCAACAGGAGGCATAGCAGGACTTTTATTGCCAGTCAGAGCACAAGCACGATTCTTGTGACACAGTAAATGCTGGAGGTTTGAATAACACAAAATGGAATGGAAAAAATGGTAACTGTAGAGTCCTTGGTTGGCACCCAAAATCCTTGCATTGACTGTGAAGATTTTCCACGAAATTTGCATTGCCTTCAAAGTAGACGGCATGTCTGGAACAGCACCCTAGATAGTATAACATTCATCAGCTGAATCTCGGAGACAGCTTACACAGCATGCACATAATTAGAACCATTTGAGCTTTCTTTACCAAAGAAGAAAAAACAAGAAAATCACAAAACAGAACCGTATCCATTTATCAGAACACAGATGCTTAATTTCCCTTTGGCATTATTCCTAAAAGTCACTCAAAAATAGCTTGGAACGTGGCAAAATAGATAAATGATATTTAAGTCCTTTTCCTTCTCATGTCATTTATTAAATCCTTAAGTCACTACAGAGCAGCTTTGTAAAAGGAGCCTCATCCTCAGCCTTGCAGATAAATGACAAACCCCTGACAACAACTGGAAATTCTGAGTTGCTGTGTATCTAATCTATAAATGCTTCCTGCTCAGTTTAGGACAAGCTTGCTTTCTCTGTTAATCTCCACTTAAAGTTGAAGCCCCTCAACATTTTCACCCTGTGCTGCAGAATTGTTAGCTGGAACACGTCTATTAACAAGAGGGAGAACTTGAAGGCAATGTTTATAGCTTTGGAAACCTCCCAACGCATTTGCACCTGAAGTGCACAGACTGATTACTTGGAGACGTTTCAGCAAAACGATTACAAACATTTGCCAGATCGGTACACGCGCTCATCAAACCACGCTGTAAAACACGTACTGTAACCGCCGTCGGAAAGCGAGCTTCTTTCCGCATGCCCCTGCCGAAAAAGTCGCGTTATCAGGACGCGCGGTCCCTCGCGTGGTGCATTGTTCTCCTAACATGTGCGCGTCTGCTCCTCTCCGTGCCCATAAAGGTGCTGCCTCAATCTCCAGTATCTCAGCCTGGCTTACTGCAAGAGGTTCACGGACAAAGGCTTACAGTACCTGGCCACAGGGAAGGGCTGTCACAGGATCATCTACTTGGACCTCTCGGGCTGCACTCAGGTCAGTCGTGCGGCGGGCTGGGTCCGGTCGCGAGCGTGGAGCGGCACCCCTGGAGAACAGCCTCTCTGCTCAGGCAGTGCGGGGGCTGTGTGGAGCCGAGAGGCTGCAGCGGGGTTTTAAGTTACACGCACTCCGCCAGCAGGGAAGCCAGCGTTTTGCAGCAGTAGGGGGCTCTGGAACGCCTCCAGGACAAGAGTAGCTTGTCCTCGTATCATTTCTGGCCTGCAGGGGAAAAGTTAAGGAGCTTCTTCACAAACACGTAGATAAGCCTGGAAACAGTGTCTCGTAAAAGCACTACTTCAAAAACATCTGATTTGGATTTTTTTTTAAAAAGGGTTGCTCTTTGGATCATATTTCTTCTGTGCAATGCCATTAATACATAGCATACATGTTTCTGATGTTCTGAGGAGCTATAAAAAGTGCTTTGTGCTTCTCTTCATCATCTAAAGACTTTTTAATTTATTACTGAAAGGATGAATGGATTATGCCTAGTAAGTGCATTATATTATTGAAATAAAAACATGCCGTTTCTGTATGAGAGAGGGCAAACCATAATCCTCAAATTCAACATCATAATTGATGGGGAAATATAGTTACCTAGGCAAGAATTAGTGTCCACTTTTCTTTTATTAATTTACTTTACATTATTGGCATTTTTCCAAGGTCTTCTTCCAACAAACCCCTGCAAAGAAACGCACACCAGTTACACAAGAGCTGGAATAAAAGGCATTAATATGCATTTGTTCCATTGTTTTTAAAGCAAATGATGTATTTTATATCAGTTGATATTTTATGAGCGCTGTACATTTTGCTGGTCACTATTTGCTGCATAGGAAATTTATTTTACTGCATGCACAATGCTCTGTTTACTTTGGACGTCATTCTCTGAATCCACTGAATAATTTGTGGTTAAAAGGGCAGAGGAAAAAACACACCCTCTGTGCCCTGTGTTTTCATATAAAACAGGAAACCTGAAGGGCCTCGAGGCCTTCACCAACCATAAGGTTTGATGAAGAAAAAATGTCAGAGAAAAGAAACATGAGGCAACAGGACCATCACCTCCCATAAATGTATATTCACATACTAAAGTTAATCTATATTAAGCTCCTCAAACATTGTGCTATGAATCCGTGGGCTGAGGTGTTCCGGAACACTGGGCAGTGCCCGTTCCGTGGCGCCTTACTTGCATCGCTCTAGCTAGCAAACATACCCTCCTACCGGCCTCTACTTAAAACACACTTTGGCGGCAGGGCTGAATTTTGATGCATCTGTTTCCAGGAGTCATCCGTAACTGTCCACTCTGGGCCTAATAAGGCCGGCCTGCTCTGTTGTGTTGACTCTTGTGGAATGATTGATACGGGCCACAGTGCAGGAGGCTGTTCAGCTTTAACCATTAGTGCATTGAAAGCCCGCGGCTCTGAACTACTCCCACATACAGGGGACACCGCCCTCCCCTTCACTGTGACAGTGTTTACCTTTGCCGCCTAAGTTATTTATTTTTTTAACGAGCAACGTTCTGCGGTCCCGTCAATGTAAGATGTCATTATTCTAATCGTGCCATTATCATTCCAAATAAATATGATTGTGACTGCAATCGCATGGCATGGCAATGATTCCAGAGCGTTTATTTATTTATTAGACTCATCTCTTTTCTTGCAAATTCTGATTCACACATCGAAGGCCTCGCCTGAATTGCAGCAGCATGCAAGACATTCCATTTAAATACTGTACCAGAGACTTCAGTGGACAAGCTATAAAAAGACCTACTACTGTTTATGCAACCTTGAAGGTCACTGAAACACATTTAGAGGGACACCCTGGTGAGTCAAGAGAGGTAGGGGATACAAGGTAGCCAATTTCCTGTGGAAGAAAGACTGGGAGAGCCAGCTTTGGAATTTGACCTTGCCATCTGGGCGAACACCCCGACCCTTTTCATATGTACCATGGGATCTTTACTAACCACACTGAGTCTTGACCTTGGTTTAAATTCTCATCTGGAACATGGTGTCGACAACTGCCAGAGTCCAGAGGGACGATTTTCCCCTCCCTTCAGTACAACTTCTATTGCTGCAGCAGCCTGGGTTTACAAGATGGAGGTCTCCTTTTGTCTCCTATAGTTTCGGAGAAAGTGTGTGTGTGAACGTGCTGTCGGAAAAGGCCCCCGGTCACCCCCACTTCCAGTTTTCACAGCCTCTATCAGTGCCCTGCTCTGACACTGACAGCCCTTCATCTCCTCCAGATCTCTGTGGAAGGGTTCAGATTCATCGCCACGGGATGCAGCCTGCTCCAGCACATGGAATTCAAGCACATACCAACCCTCACGGACAGCTGTGTGCTGGTATGTGTGCGCAGGTGTGGGGGGTGGGGGGTGGGGGGGGGGGTTATTGACGGGGGCAGAGGGGAGTGATGTGCCTCTTGGTAAACACTTTAAACGTGCATTTTCAAAGGCCCATTCTGAAGCACTCTGAGAGCATTAATTTTCACAGAATTAATTTACTAATACTTATTTGCATTTTGTTGCAGATAATAGAAATGGTGAGTGCCAGGAAACTAATAGAGATTTATCTCCCAGTGTGTCCTTTAAAGGTAAAATAGGTCATTTCGGACTTCTAATGGTCACAGAGAGGAAATGCGGCAACAAACACGCTCAAACCACAACACTGTTTATCCCTCCCCCTTCTCTGTGAATGCACTGACATTGAAATGCCATTGGCTGTGGCAATTAGAACCAATTTTCAATCAATGAGCTTGAATTATTGTACAGCTATACAATGTTTTGGGACAGAGTGCCGGCCCGTCAACTGCATATTTTGAATTTAAGGACTATAAACACAGGCAGAGGGTGAGTCAACATGTCAGTGAGCCTTTTGTACCTATTGTACCTTTAACTGTTTGAGCACAGCACATAGTCACAAGCACATCCCAACAAAAGTAGGGGATCCAGATATCTCCTGGGCTTCCATATTAATGATTGTTTAAGGACCTGACTCAAGGATATAATGGCACTGCCCTACCTGGGAATGAAACCTACAGAACTACAGAGATAGAAGCCCTGTTCCCTAGTCATTATACTACACTGTTAGCAGAAGGAGCTGTGTGGATCGCGCAATGTTCAGATGCATTTCTGCTTCCCTGGAGGAGGAAACTTGAAAAATGATTTTGCTTATGCTTATGATTTCGGGTTATGCATACTGCATACATTTGATTACTAAAGCTGGACTGTATTATGACATTTCCTTATTGAAAGTAAGGTCTTTGATTTATAGCATGGGAATGTTTCATGGATAATACAGAACATGTTTTTTATGTTAAGCCTTCTAGAGTTTGTCAGTATTTAAAGCTGGTCCCACTTACACCCTGTAGGTTGGATATTGTACTGCGTTGTTGCAGTAACATTGGCAGTAACATTGGCATATTTGACCACTTATGCCATGATAACAATCATCTCATTGTACTGTATCATTGGCCCTCTTTCATTGCTAATGTTAGAACAATGGGGGGAAGGAAGGTGTTCAGTAATGATGGCGATATTTCCAAAACACTTCTCCGAAGTCAAGGCAACACCTTTGTCCCTCTTTTTACCACATATGGTAAAGGTAATGGGGCTCCAGCTATGAGCAGTATTGTTCATATAATTTATCCTTATTTAAGAACAGCCAGCACTTTATTCATTGAATTTACTTTCTCAGCTGTTTTTTTTTTTAGCTAATGAGCTATGCCACTTTGTTTGCTTGGCCATTTTAAAAATGAATAGGAGTTAATGGACCTGTGCTGAGCGATAATGCATTACATTACATTAATGGCATTTGGCAAACGCTCTTATCCAGAGCGACGTACAACAAAGTGCAAAGTGCACACCCATAACCAGGGATAAGTGCGCTGAAAGACCTTAGAGGGGAAGTACAATTTCAACTACTACCTGCACAACAAAGATAAGGACCAGGGCCTATTTGATCATCTGGTTTTTTTTTTTTTTTTTCGTAATACCGCAACACACATATGTATGAACAAACCGCTTACCTAGCCAAACTAAACATCCTAATACACAAGTAAATATCACAAAAAGACAACAATTAAGGTTTACAGGGAGGTACTATAATAATACAGATAATGTGAGAATGACTGTATTGTGTGCTGTATAAATGGTTTCAGAGACTCCTAATGCACCCTCTGGACTGGATTAAATAAGAACATTGCTTTGACCTCCACAGCCATGGCATTTATAAACACCCGAACAATAAGCTATTGGCATATACACAGCCTTGTGTGCATTTGCTTATTTGGTATTTTCGTGGACATACAGTACTGTGCAGAAGGCACCCTAGACTTTATTATATATATGTTTTGTGTGTGTTAGTATAAAATAACACATTTGAGATTTCTAAATATTCATTTTCTAAAAGATTTAATTTTAAAAATAACATATTACTGGAAACAATTGACTACTTTTTACATAAAAACTTGATCAAGGCTGTCTGAGATCAGAAGCAAGGAGCCAACCAAAGTCTGCAGAAGAACTGTGGCAAGTTCTCCAACACGCTTGGAACAACCTAACGCCGAAGGGTGGGCAGAAAAAATATTGATTTGATTCAGTTTTTAACTATTCTGTCAAATTGCTAAAATGTATAGTATGTTTATTTAGGACCTTTCATTGAATTATTTTTGAAAGAATCCTATCTGTACAGAATGTTATGCAGGCGCCTAAGACTTTTTCAGGGCGCTGTATATTGTGTGTATTTTTAGTGCAGGATTCTGCTTCATGTTTAAGTTGTGGTGAGAGTGCATTCTGGACCTCCCAAGTTCAGACAGCTCAGATGTCAAAGCCTGAGAACTGACTGGGCTGAAGCGCTCATACAGCATTCGTGTACAGTCTACAGTAATTCTCACATTATCGGTACTGAGGGACTTGCGATGCACCCTCTGGCCTGGATCAGAACTGTGCCTGTGCCACACATGGTGGGGAGTCTTGTGTGCTGGCGCTTAATTGGATGTCGCGTCGCCCACGGCGACGCAGTGGGTGCTGCCACTCCCCCTTGGTGATCAGGTGTCCGTCATCTGTCCTCCCCAATGCGGTAGCTATGACAACGCTGTTGCCGGGAAACAAGGTGGCCAGCTCGTGTAACGGTTTGGGGAATGCAGCGTGCCCGTGGGCGCCCTCCCCAGTGGATGTGGGACCGGCCTACTGTTGCCAATTGGGAAGTTCGAATTGGAGAGGAAAAACTGCTGAAAATTCCAAACACAACAAAGAAGACACTTGCCAGTCGCACTATGTAGCTCCGGCTATTTTAGCTGACATTCTTAAACCATTTGCCTGAATTACCTTTGGACATTTATTAATATTTAAAAAAAACTTTCTAGTAAAAAAAAACAAACAATTGAATCAAAATTTTACTTTTACTAAAACAACCGAAAACTGTCCATTACTTTCTGAAGAAGCAAAGGGACATTTCCGCTTGGACCAGGCTTGCAATGCCATAACCAGCTGTCCTGTGATACTGAATGGGCTTAGACAACTTGCTTTTACTGCATTAACTCCTGACAAACTCCATGCTCTTTTTTTTTTTGGAGCACAGTTTGAAAACCCGGTGTAGCAATCTGCACTGCAGTGGTGAAATTGCTTAAGCGTACATCAGCGTTTTTCTCTGGAGAGGTGGAGACCGCTAGGGCTTGTCGTCTCAGACATGTCTAGCAGGGCTGGAAAATTCCTCTGCCAATAGGATGTTATTGAAGGGAAGCATTGCAGTGTGTGTACCCACATGCTCTGCACCTCCTCCTCCTCCACTGTGTGCAAGACGTGCTATACAGTGAATTTGTGAAACATTGTTTTGCCTTGACAGTTCTGCCATGGGTGGCACGGAGATGGTGCAGTGAGTAGCACTGCCGCCTCACAGCAAGGAGGTCCTGGGTTCGAATCCCCGTCGGCCGGGGCCTCTCTGTATGGAGTTTGCATGTTCTCCCCGTGTTTGGGTGGGTTTCCTCCGGGTACTCCGGTTTCCTCCCACAGTCCAAAGACATGCAGGTTAGGCTGATTGGAGAGTCTAAATTGCCCGTGGGTATGAGTGTGTGAGTGAATGGTGTGTGTGCCCTGCGATGGACTGGCGACCTGTCCAGGGTGTATTCCTGCCTTTCGCCCCAATGTATGCTGGGATAGGCTCCAGCCCCCCTGTGACCCTGTTCATTCATTCATTATTAGGATAATGAATGAATGAATGAGTTCTGCCATGGGATTTATAAACACCCTGACAGTACATATCTGCCATATACACAGCCTTGTGTGCATCTCATTGTTTGGCATTTTGATGAGGGAACATATACTCACCAAGCACTTTATTAAGAACATTTTTACTTTATTACACCTACTTAATTCATGCGGTTATCTCATCAGCCAATTGTGTGGCAGCAGTGCAGTGCATACAGTCATGTAGATACAGGTCAGGAGCTTCAGTTAATGTTCACATCAATCATCAGAATGGGTGAAAGAATTTGATCTTAGTGACTTTGACTGTGGAATAATTGTTGGTGGCAGACAGGGTGGTTTGAGTATCTCAGAAACTGCTGAAAGCAATCCAGTGAGCAGCAGTTCTGCAGACAGAAATGCCTTGTTAATGAAAGACGTCAGAGGAGAATGGCCAGACTGGTCAAAGCTGACAGGAAGGTGACAGTAACGCAAATAACCACGCAATACAACAGTGGTATGCAGATGAGCATCTCTGAACACACAACCCATCATGACTAAGTGGATAGGCTACAGCAGTAGAAGTCTAACGAATAAGTCTAATAAATTCCTAATAAAGTGCTCAGTGAGTGTATATTGTACTGTGTGTATTTTTGGAGCAGTATTCTGCTTCATGTTTAAGTTATGGCGAGAGTACATTCTGAACCTCCAAGTTGCATATTTTCCCCATATGGACCAGAGCCTGTGGGAGAGGGGCTGGCTCAGACAGTAAAGCCTGAGAATTCATTGAGCTAAAGCCGCAAGAGATTTGTTCACTTTTCAGTCGTTCGGCATTATATTTGAAGTTCACGCTAACCACGAAGACAAACCAATGCAACCAACATAATAAATAACGACGCATGTTCATTTTATGTTTGTTTTATGAAGAGAATATTTACAAATAACAGTTTTGTGTCTGAAGGAAAGGGTTAAACGCGGATAGGGTTTAGGAGCCAAAATAAATTTTGTGTGTCCCCTTTAGTTCAATTACTGTTGTGAAATATTCCATTGAAGTGGACAGGAATGGACGGCAGAGATCTGAGCTCTGTTAGATCACTCCCAGCTCGCGAAGCACCGGCGCAAATCGACACGGAAAGATGAATCACACATGGTTCTGTCTCTGTTCCCAGGCGATGGTCTCGCAGTGCAGGTCTCTGAATGCGGTCTCCCTCCTGGACGCCCCCAATCTCACGGACAGCGCCCTGAAGGCGGTCGCCGAGGGGTGCAAGCTGACCAGAATCAGGGTCGAAGGTCAGAGCCGCTGCGTTGTCACGGTAGCCATAATAAGCAATGGGCATCCTGCCAGTCCCGTGTCGAGGCTGAAGCGCCGGCCTTGACACTGTCTGTTTGTAGAGGAAAAAATGTGAAGTCAGTGGGTTTGCAGCTCTTGCACTCTTTGGCTCAGCTTCATCTTGGCTGACAACGAATTCATCATGACCCTCTACTGTTGGGTGGGGGAGCGGGGGTCTACGAACAGTCCCTGGACAGAGTGATATCATAGCTGGACTGGATAATGTGGAACAGGCATCCGCTGAGAGGATTAAAGGGGGAAGTTTCATTCTAAACAGAGGGAGTCGTGTGTAATATCAATACCGGTATTTTGTTGTTTTTTTATTGTTATTTTTAGGTATGTTTTGTCTTGCCCTGTGCTTAGAGATGTTGGGCATTTAGCCCCACTGTGTGAAATCCTCCTTGTTACTGCAGACACATGCTCCTCCATACAGACTGTTCGCACTGTAAGAAAATACACAAAGAAAATTCTTAACAGGTTCCGCTGGGTGAACTTGCTTCCAGCTAAAACGATCATAAAAAGTCATGTTTCCGCTCAATTTAAAGTCCTTGATATTTCGGCTCACCAGCATTCTCAGAATGTCTTGGGTCGTTCCATTTTTTTATTTCGGGCTCTAAGAGCGTGCTGGCATCGTTTAAAAACAACCACATGCGCATTTTCTGACGGCAGCTTTCTACAGGTAACAGTCACGTGACGGACGCCAGCTGGAAGGCTTTCTGCAGGAACTCTCCGGGCCTAAAGCACATCTCTGCAGCGGACTGTCGAGGGCTGACCGACCATGGCATGAAGGCCATTGGGGGTCTGAAGAACCTGATCTCACTGAATGTGGCCGACTGCTTCAGGTACCAGAATGGACTACGCAGCGGAACTGTGCGTCACACCTGGGTCAAATACGTAATTGCTTTTTGATTCAAATACGTTTCTGTGCTTGATTGATCTTGCCTGGTGCAATTGAGCCAGGACCAGAAGGCAGGGTTATTTCATAGGCTCCAGCAAATGAGGCAAGCTCAGTAAAGCATAGAAAAGTAGTTAAATCCAAGACGTATTTGACCCTGGTCTGCGCTGCGCTAACAATTAAAGCCATAAGCCATTTTTGACAAGGGTCTAAAAAAAAACTAAAAAACACAGGAGACTTTTAAATAAGGTTCAGATTTGGAACATTTTTAATTCCAGTCTCTCATTTTCTTCTGAGCTCATCAATGCCTTTCTTATGAAAGTAAATCACAGAGTCTGCGACTGGAGACAGGAGTTGTCCTGCCAGACCATTAAACGGCAGTTTGAAAAGGTTATTTAAATTGGTGCTGAACAGAGATTTGCCGTAAATGCTAGCTTGTTTAGCAATATTTATGCAGCTGGATGTGATTTGAGCCGCACTGCTGTTAGCACATATGAAATGAAGCAAGCTGTCGGTGAAAGACACCGTCCCCATAAACACTGCAAACACTGTGATGCCGAGTCCTGTCCTATGCAGGTTACCCGTTGCTTGCTCTCATTTGTGTTCTCCAAGGCCAAAAAATGTTTTCCAACCCCTGCATGCAAAAAAGCAGCCGTTACCGTTTCCTAATGGGACATTTGCGCATATTGGAATAACAGATCTCGAGTTGGATGTGGCGGAGCCTCTGGGTTGTGGCAGTGCTGTGACGCAGTCGTGCGCGGTGTAAAGTGCGTCTGAGAGCAGTCAGGGTCTCGGCTGATGATTGCCGGAGGCAGCTGCGGGCTGGGCTGTGATTGGAGGGCAGAGATAATGAGAGAACTTTGTTCTGTGCGCGTGCGTCTGACTCAGGGTGACTGACCTGGGTCTGCGCTGTTTGGTGGAGGGTCTGTCTGGGCCCCGGATCCAGGAGCTGAACCTGAGCCACTGCAGACGCATCAATGACGTGTCCATGGTTAGGATAGCGCAGAGGTGAGGGCCACACACACACACGCACACACACACACACTCGCACGCAGCACACACACACACACGCACACACGCACGCACGCACACACACACACTCACACACACACACGCAGATGTGTACACATGCACATATACACAAACACACACACACGCAGATGTGTACACATGCACATATGCACACACACACATACACAGCACACACAGATGTGTACACATACACACATACACACACACAGCACACGCAGATGTGTACACATACTGGTATGCACACACACGCAGCACACAGAGGCGTGTACGCATACACGTATGCACACACACACACACCACACATGAGTGTGTGTGTGTGTGTGTGTTCCATTCATCCAGGTGCACCAGCCTGACCAACCTCAGCCTGTGTTACTGTGATCATCTGACCGACACCGGGATCGAGTGGCTGGGGAGCGTCTCTTCCCTGATCTCCCTGGATCTCACCGGAACCAGCATACAGGACCAGGTAACCCCCCTTTCTCAACCCAGGGGGCCAACAGCTGAGGTAGACCCCCACTCTCAACCGGCCGGCAGCTGAGGTCGACCCCGTCTCAGCATCATGTCCTCCCTTGCGGGCGATCCGTGAACACCTGCATCTCTCTGTGATGTCTAGCTCACATGACTAATCTGTTACTGCACCTCCCAGGACAAATGAGGTAAAGAGCCTGGCTTTGATCTCGGCTCTCTGTGATCAAAGCCACCATGTCACTGTGTTGCGTCTCTAAACAAAGGTGGCACATAACACTCGAGAGGACCTGGGTGTTCATTTCCTGTGCCCCGTTAACGATGCAGAAAAAGTTGCCACATATGAAATAAATACTTAATCACTTCAAAAGTTAATGTGCGTTCTTGATCATATATTTTTAATACAGATCATTTTGCACAGTCTATAGTCTATTGTCTGCTCAGTGATACAACAGTCATGCCCTACCTGTGAACTGAAGCTAGAGCTATAAGTCCAGTTTCCTAACCATTGCACTACACTGCTGAATACATTGAATTTGTTAAGAGGTTTAAGGAATCAAGGGGAATGTGGTAACCAACTGTAGACTGTGACCTCACCCTCCGGTGTGTGTTCCACATACAGTGATCGAGTTGCACTGGAAAGTGAACCCATTTTGCAAAGGAGTCATAAACATTTTTTTAAAAGGAATATAAATCCTTTAATTTGGTCTTTTCAGAAGTCATAAAGGTTCAGTGGTTTTCAATGGGAATGGAATAAAAGGTTTTACAAACAAGTGGGTGTTAAGTTACCACTGCTCCCCGCTGCACAGGAGTTTATTAACAGCACAGTGAAGGGTTTGCATGTCTCAGAGCACTATTAAAGGCTGTGTTTTTATTGGCCACTTTGGTCACAAACAGCAGCAGAGCACTCGTAGGGACTCACATCATCTGTGCCTTGCACTGAGCGTGTATATTTACAGTATTTCACTGAACTAAGTGTGCAGTTGTGTTGTATTTCCCAGCCTGTAGTTGTATGATGAATCGATGAGGGACTCAGTTTAACGCACCAGGCAAAGGGGAGTCTGAGAGAGACCGGAGGCGAGCAAACACCTCCCCCTGAGAACAGCGCTCTCGCTGACTCGACACTATGGAAATGTTATTAGTTTTGTCTTTGTTTTGTTTTGAGAGTCCTTGTGAGCATAGAAACTATATAAAAACACACACAGGCTGGCTACAGGGGTGATGAATCACCCTTTGGGGGGGGGGGGGGGGGGCAGTGACCATGACCTGCCTCCCCTCGCAAAGTCTTGTGCTCAATCACTTAAGTCTCTCTCACAGACATGTTCCCACACCTCGCTCTGGAAACAAAGAGCTTGCTGTGGGGTTTGGCCTATGGGTGCCCCAGCTAGAGAGGCTCTGGGTTACACACACGGTACACATCCACTTATTTTCACTCCGCAGACCCCTGCTGCACTCACTGGGGCAGGCAAACTATAGGTGTTAAAAAAAAATTAAAAAAAAAAAAGTTAAATATCAAAAAGTTGATTTCAAGTATTTTAGTCTTCATATTGAGCTTTTTTTGCTGAATAAGACAAAAACTAAATGGCAATGAGCCAAGACATTTGGTTTATTTACTTGTCACGTAAACAGCAACTTTAAACAAACTAAAAGTTTCTACTTGAGAGAAAAAGATCCTAAATCATTTACAAAAAAATGCTTAAGACAGCATTTATTTTGCAGTGTTTGGAAATGTGGTCAGAGATTACCCTGCCGATTGGAACCGATTGGCCGATGTTACGGCCAATAATGTACCACCTAAAGAGGCCGATGCAATGCTCCACAGCTCTACCTGAATCCTGTACCCAGGACCCCAACAACAGGAGACACATTTCCCAGGTGTTTTGGTTCAGTTGAGTTGTGCAATGCAGGAGAACGCCTGAAAAGTATAGTGTTACGCAATGACTAGATTATAACATATAATTTAACAATCGCAGGACATAAACCCATAAACCTTTTTTTTTATTCAGAGCTTGTCGGCTCTTGGCAGCAACTCCAGCTTAAGGAAGCTGAGCGTGTCAGAATGTCTCTGGATAACAGACATTGGAATTGAGGTAAATTCAATCTGGGCCATATATTTTCACCCTCTTTTTGCTCATCGATCACGTTGTATAGAACATTCTGCACAGTTTTCATGGGTGTTTCTGCTTTCATCTCCGTTCAAATGAGACATCTGCAGTGAATCGAGATCCCCGGCCTACCTGCCCTAAAATAAGAATGAAACACGGGGCCAGGAATGAGTGCAGAAGCACCTCCGAGCCCAATTTTCGTGCTCATTTGTGCGAAAATCACAACGTCCCGTTTTCCCTCTTCTCTCCTCCTCCGCTTTTTGAGGCATTCCTTGTGCTTTGTGCAGGTCGGAGCTTGGCGCATTGGATTTACTGTCTAACAATAAACCAGCTGACTTTGACGTCTGCTTGCGTGTTAAAATGGGCTTGTAGCAGGGACTTTTCTTCAGTGATCTGGTGCCAGAGGCCTGGTCTCAGTGTCTGTTTGAAATATGACTGACTGAGTCACAGTGCTGCCTCCCCCCCCCCCTAACTGCCACAGGAATGTATTTGTCTGGAGGGAGACCGAGGGAGGTGGAGGGTGCCTCTATAAGGGGACTCGCTGTCCGCAGAGGGCAGCAGTTTTGGGGGAGCGAGGCACCGCTGCTGATCCGGGTCTCTGGACCCCACCCGCCCTGGGGGTCCGTGTTCTCTTCTCTGCGGCAGAAATTGTGCAAGCAGGTGAAGGGTCTGGAGCACATGGACCTGTCCCACTGCCTCTCCCTGTCGGACCAGTCCGTCAAAACACTGTCCTACCACTGCCGCACCATCCGCTCGCTCCGAATGGCCGGCTGCCCCAAAGTAAGTCCTGATCCACTGCACTGCGTCAGCATGGCGGGGGGGGGGTCCCCCTCCGGTGCGTGAGGGGGCGATTGTTACGGTAAATGTTTCAAAACTGCACTGCCGTCAGCATGGCGGGGGGGTCCCCCTCCGGTGTGTGAGGGGGTGACTATTACGGTAAATGGTTCAAAACTGCCTGTTTGACTGACATTCCTGTGGCTGGCCCAGCAGCAATGAGTAACCCACCCACTGCTAGTGAAACATCGTCCCCCGCGGTAACAGCCCCCTCCCGCCCCCGCAGATGACGGACGTGTCGGTGCAGTGCCTGATGGGAGCGGGGCAGCACCTGCAGGAGCTGGACGTGAGCGGCTGTGTGCACCTGAGCGACCGAGCCGCCAAGCTGCTGCAGCGGGGCTGCCGACGCCTCCGCTCCGTCTCCATGCTCTACTGCAGGGGCATCTCCAAGTACCGCTCTCTGCTCCTTATACACATTATCTCACTGTCCTGCACACTATACACATTATCTCACCCACTCAGCCACTGTCCTGCTCATTATACACACTCACACGCTGTCCTGCTCACTATACACACTCACACACTCACTGTCCTGCTCATTATACACACTCACACGCTGTCCTGCTCACTATACACACTCACACACTCACTGTCCTGCTCATTATACTCACTCACACACTGTCCTGCTCATTATACACACTCACACACTGTCCTGCACATTATACACACTCACACACTGTCCTGCACACTATACTCACTCACACACTGTCCTGCTCCTTATACACATTATCTCACTGTCCTGCACACTATACACACTCACACACTGTCCTGCACATTATACACACTCACACACTGTCCTGCACACTATACACACTCACACACTGTCCTGCACATTATACACACTCACACACTGTCCTGCACACTATACACACTCACACACTGTCCTGCACACTATACACACTCACACACTGTCCTGCACATTATACACACTCACACACTGTCCTGCACACTATACACACTCACACACTGTCCTGCACATTATACACACTCACACACTGTCCTGCACACTATACACACTCACACACTGTCCTGCACATTATACACACTCACCCACTGTCCTGCACATTATACACACTCACCCACTGTCCTGCACACTATACACACTCACACACTGTCCTGCACATTATACACACTCACCCACTGTCCTGCACATTATACACACTCACCCACTGTCCTGCACATTATACACACTCACCCACTGTCCTGCACACTATACACACTCACACACTGTCCTGCACATTATACACACTCACCCACTGTCCTGCACATTATACACACTCACTCACTGTCCTGCACATTATACACACTCACCCACTCACACACTCACTGTCCTGCACACTATACACATTATCTCACTCACCCACTGTCCTGCACACTATACACACTCACCCACTGTCCTGCACACTATACACACTCACTCACTCACTCACACACTGTCCTGCACCTTATACACACTCACTCACTCACTCACCCACTGTCCTGCACATTATACACACTCACCCACTCACTCACTGTCCTGCACATTATACACACTCACTCACTCACTCACACACTCACTCACTGTCCTGCACATTATACACACTCACTCACTCACTCACACACTGTCCTGCACATTATACACACTCACTCACTCACTCACACACTGTCCTGCACATTATACACACTCACTCACTCACTCACACACTGTCCTGCACATTATACACACTCACCCACTCACCCACTGTCCTGCACATTATACACACTCACTCACTCACTCACACACTCACTCACTGTCCTGCACATTATACACACTCACTCACTCACCCACTGTCCTGCACATTATACACACTCACTCACTCACTCACTGTCCTGCACATTATACACACTCACTCACTCACTCACACACTGTCCTGCACATTATACACACTCACTCACTCACTCACACACTGTCCTGCACATTATACACACTCACTCACTCACTCACACACTGTCCTGCACATTATACACACTCACTCACTCACTCACTCACTGTCCTGCACATTATACACACTCACCCACTCACTCACTGTCCTACACATTATACACATTATCTCTCTCACTCACTCACTCATTCACCCATTGTCCTACAGTACAGATTCTTATACACATTCTCTCACTCACTCACTCATTGATTGTCATACCCTTTATACACATTCACTCACTCTTTTGCCCACTCACTCATTTACTGTTCTACCCATAACACATTCTCTCACTCATTTACTCACTCATTCGTTAACTGCTCTACCCTTTCTACATTCATTCACTCAATCTTTTACTCACGCAACCAGTCCTGCCCATTATACACATTCATTCACTCACCCATCCTGATCTCCGTAACACAACTAACTCTCGCTGACACACAACCAGTGTCCTATCTTTTACACACTCATTCACTCTCTCTCCTACCCTGCGCACTTCTTTAACTGCATATTCACTCTCTCATACCCATCTACCGTCACCTTCCGTGCATCCATTCTCAAGTGCACTCGTTAGTTTCTCAGTCACTCCCCCGCCCTCTTCACCTCTTTCTTCACTGAGGCCTTCTGCGTGCCTCATCACTCACCTCGTTCTACCGGGGGGAATCTACTGCCTGAACACATTAATCACAGGCCAGTGTGCCATGGGTTCAGTGCTTACAGAAAGGGCTGAACACACGAAGAGATGTTAATGACAGCCTAACATGCCACGGGTTTAGTGCTCGCAGTCAGGGCTGAATGCATGAAGCTAATCGCAGTTGAATGTGCTATGGTATTAATACTTACAGGAAGTAGCATGGCAGTACTGTATCTTCAGCGTTTCTGTGCGCCACAAGCTAGTCGTCCGATAGCAGATCATTCATCTTGTGTTGTTAAGTGCAAATTACGCACAGCAGGAAGCTTTCAATCTCTCAGAGGAAATTGGAAACAGAATCGGAAACGCTAACATGCATTTTTGATGTCTCCTGCCATTTAGGGCGGCCTGTAGCGTAGTGGTTAAGGTAAATGACTGGGACACACAAGGTCAGTGGTTCTAATCCCAGTGTAGCCACAATAAGATCCACACAGCCGTTGGGCCCTTGAGCAAGGCCCTTAACCCTGAATTGCTCCAGGGGAGGATTGTCTCCTGCTTAGTCTAATCAACTGTACGTCGCTCTGGATAAGAGCGTCTGCCAAATGCCAATAATGTAATGTAATGTAAAATTTCATTCAGAGCGAGTACATAACTGTTCATTAGGGGAGTTCCTCTCAACTCCCCTGACACCTTTCCCAGCATCCACGTGTCAACAGTAATAAAAAACCAAAACAAAAACTGAGAATGTAGTCTCCTCCGTTCTCCCACACACGGAGCCTTGCGTCAGGGTGGAATACGAGAACATCACATTACATTACATTAATGGCATTCGGCAGGCGCTCTTATCCGTACAGTTGATAAGACTAAGCAGGAGACAATCCTCCCCTGGAGCATTGCGGGGTTAAGGGCCTTGCTCAAGGGCCCAACGGCTGTGCGGATCTGATTGCGGCTACACGGGGGATCGAACCGCCGACCTTGCGGGTCCCAGTCCTTTACCTTAACCACTACGCCACAGACCGCCCCGCAAGTAGAGCTGTGGAGTGTTTAGGTTGGAGAGTCGGAGAGGTTGGAACTGAAACGTCGGCCCCTTCTCTTTCCCACAGGCAGGCCGCCCTGAGACTGCGCCCCCACAGCCAGCACTGGGAGCACAGCAGGGACGACGCCCCCCGCTGGTTCGGCTACGACAGCGCGGGCCTGCTGCTGCACCCCATCCGGAGGCCGCGCCGGCTTCAGCAGCAGTGGGAGGAGGAGGAGGAACGGGGAGGAGGAGGAGGAGACGAGGCACGACAGGAAGGGCCCAGGCCAGCGACAGCCTCCAAGCCATAGTTACCCTATTGGTCAAAACCAATGTTTTTTTAAAGGTAGCCATTTCAATGACAATCACACAACCAGACACCAGTTACCAGCGTTACCAAGGTCATGTTCTGATACGTTGTAGATCCGGGGAGGAAGAAAGAACAAAGCGGTTCTAGCCGCTTCAGAACTGCTTCTCAACTGCTCCAAAACCAACAGGTGTTAATTAAGACTTTCAGCTTTTCATGTAGCGACTGAACAACAGACCCAAATCGCCTGATGAGCCGCTCAACAATTCAAAGGGCTGCCTTTTGACTCATCTGGAAAGTGTGTAAGGGAAGGAGAGTCATCACAATGTAATAAGACATAATAATGTACAGACGGACATTATGAACCACATTCATTCGGTTCACATAATTTCCCTAGAAGTATATATTGAGCAGAGAAATGTCGTAATTTTTGAAGAAATCGCAAAAGTGCTCGAATAAAATAATCTGGTGTGTATCTGTAGCATCCCATATTTGGTAACAAATGTGGATGTGGATGCAATCACAAATTTTGGTATGTTCACACAGCACCATCTCACCATGAATAAGGCTGGGTGTTTGTCAAGGAAAATATTGGCTGAACTCCTGGAGCAGTCATGGCAAAATTGTTGTAAATTATGGAAACCTGAGGAAAACTGATGAAATCGGAGTTCTTAAACATTTATAGAATATTAATAGATCTCATGTGCAGCAGTGGGAAATAACTGAAATAACACGTGCAACAGTAACAACTGCCTGAAGTTTGAAAAAAATCTACAGGCTGTTGCCAGCTGCTATAGTTATAAATAGTATACATTGATAAACGGTTGCATTTAATCACATAATTCAGTCTATCACGAAAAGAAAGAATGTGCTTTTCTGCCTTTAATTTAACAGAATGTTAGAAATATAGCCTAAAATTGTGTTACTGAAATAGAACGTGGTTGTACGTACTGTGCGTCTGTTTTTACAATTTTAAAAATGTTTTATGCAATGTTGTTGTATATTTTGCAGGGTTTGTGTTTTTGATGGAGCACCTGTTGCCAATGACAATTTTACTGCACTGGGCATCAACACTGTTGATAGGAGCCGTCAAACTTCTGATGGCATCAACTGTGAAGCATGGGAATCTTTATCCTAGCTCATTCTAGGATCTGTATACAGTACTGAGCAAAAGTCTTAGGCACCTGTATAACATTGTGTACAGATAAGATTCTTTCAAAAATAATTCAATGAAAGGTCCTAAATAAACTTACTATACATTTTACATTACATTTTAGTAATTTGGCAGAAACTGAATCCAATCAATATTTTTTGTGATGACCCTTTGGCGTTAAAACTGCATCACTTCTCTGAGATGGCCAATGCTGTCCAGCAGTTCTATAAGACAATCAGCAGGGAGGTTGTTCCAAGCATGTTGGAGAACTTGCCACAGTTCTTCTGCAGTCTTTGGTTGGCTCCTTGCATCTGATCTCAGACAGCCTTGATCAGGTTTTTATGTAAAAAGTAGTCAATTGCTTACAGTAATATGTTACTTTTTTAAATTAAATACAAAAATGTCTCTGTAAAATTAAATATTTTGGAAAATGAATATTTGGAAATCTCAAATGTGTTCTTTTATACTAACGCACACAAACAAATAAACATATAAGTCTAGGGTGCCTAAGAATTCTGCACAGTACTGTACATTGTTGTACTTTCTTTATCCTAGCATTTTAAATACTGTTAAAATGTGTAAGCCTACACAAATAACACTGTAGGATACAGTTGGCATCCAAAAGTACCAAAAATAGGTTAATGGAAAATAGCCATCGTTATGTACCGGTGGACACTGTCTGCAGTCGGCTTGGCTTCAAAAAGACAAAAAAAAAAAACAACCAGTCTCTGCACCAGTACAGTGCTAGCGCCATCCACTAACACCTGGATCCAAACTCAGCCACCTGGCCAGAGCATCCCCCGCGCAGCATGGTAGTGTGTAGCTCCACACACTGTACAATTTTTTAAGGCCACATACCAGTATAATGACTCGGTGCCAGACAGTTTGCCTTGGCCAGCGCAGTGCACTTGGGGGCCAATACCTCTCAGCAGGAGCTGGAAGACGTTCCAGACCATTCCGCAGTGCACCGGACCAAGCTGCGCTCAGCCAGCCTCTGCTGGAACGAGATATTACCAAGGTACAGTGTCTGGCAAGTTAAGAACCAGGTCTGTCCATACGCTTCATACTTAACATCATCATCTTGTATGTTACCATTTAAATGACTGTATTTTTGGTCACCTACAGTACCAGTCAAAGGCTTGAACACACCTTACCCTTTTCTGCTTTTTCCTGTTAATGTACCATTTCCTCTGTTTGTAATCAACAACAACAATTCATATGTGGTCAAAGTGCGGATTCTCCACTTTTATTAAAGGGTATTTTTGTACATATTGGCTTCACCATGTAGTAATTACAGTACTTGTTATACGTAGTCCCGTGTTTCAATGTTACAAATTAACATAACGTCAAATTAAATTGTCATGTTTTGTATTTGGTTGCATATTTTTTGCATTCCATGACTTCCTGAAGTCTGTGACCTATCAATATCACTAGGGTCTAGATATCTTATTTTTAGGTTGAATTTGAACGCATCTCTATGGGAACTGGGGGGTGGGACTAGATTCAGCTGTAAATTAAAGCAATGCACTACGGAACACATTTGTTTGTCATCAAGGGTCCAAGGTATCAGATGAGGAAGTTCTCAGCACCTGTGGTTCATTCAAGTCATTGATTGGCTAAAGTATACACACACCTTGTTCTCAAAGCCTTTATTGACAGCTGATTGGAAGGAAACCCCAACACACTGCGGCCCCCCTGGGTATTCAGTTTGACACCCCTACTGTAGGTACTACAAAGGACATTTCTCTTGACTAATTTTCCTGTTGAACTCAATGGAACAATTATTCAGGAGAAACAACCCTTGAATTATCTACTGTATATCTAGTAGCAGCACGGTCATTAGAGGCTGGCAAGAGATCCATTCAAATGCAAATAAGTTACTGTATCGCTTGTAGGACCTGAAAATAAGATATCCAGACTCTGATGAAGTTGATCGGTCACAGACATCAGGAAGTCATGGCATGCAACAAATATGCAACCAAATACAAAACATGACTATTTAATTTGACATTATGTTAATTTGTCTCAAACATTGAAATGGGGGGCTATGTATAAAAAGTGCTGTCATTACTACACGGTGAAACAAAAAATGTAAAAAACATGGTTTAATAAAAGCTGAGAATCTGCACTTTGACCAGATGTAAATAGTTTGATTAGAGGAAATCTGAAAAAGGCAAGGTCTGTCCAAACTATCGACTGGTACTGTACATCTGAATAAACTGTAAACAGCATATGCTCTGCAATGACACAGGAGAAATTAAATGTATTTTTTAACAATCAGTCAATTACTGAAACAGTCAGCTGGAAGTGTAATGTAATAACACATTCATCCGTAATAATTTTATTCAAAGCTTCCTCAAACTTTACGCTCCATGCATTACCTTGTACTGTACATATCTACATTACACGACAGTTTGGACATAGCGCCTGCAGTAAATGTTCATGCCAAATGACTTTAGACGCAACAGTGAGCTTTATTTAAATAAGGCAGTTTCATGGGTTTGTTCTGCCAAAGTTTCACAGCAAAATTAATCAAACAAACTGCCAAACTGAAATGTTAACGCATTTTGATACAGTTTTTTTTTTTAAACAAAGATTTGTAAACCACAAAGTTAAAAACAACAAAATAATGGGTTTGGCAGTTAACAGAACTACTCTCCAGGGCTCAAGCCTTAAAGGAGTAACATGGTGCCTGGATGTGACACTTTCCCAGTTGTCTTTACATTTACAAGTATTTTATAACTTATTTTTCTAAGCCTAATTGTCAATTAGCTATGACGTGCCCCCTCTTTCCTGTAGGCCAGTGGTGCAAACTGTGGCTCACAAGTTATAGGGGAGGGATATGGGGAGTGGTTATCCTCGTGTGACGTACTACTAGGAGAACATTCTCAACCGTTTTAAAATTTAAATTTAAAACACTTGCTTCTCCAAAACTAAAAGACCAGACATATTTAATACTTTCATCGTGTTTCTTCAAAGCCCCTTGTGCAAATTGCATATAAAAACCTAGAAAGTGTGACCAACCGCTGTGTTACTCCTTTAAAATGCATTCTCTACTTCGTGAATTAATGCATTAAATCTGTTCTGTGTCTGTTGGTTACGTATTTCATTCGCAGCGCATACAGTAATGACTGACACGGTTTTCGATGCGAAAAGGTAGTGCTCCAAGCTGAGGTAGCTTTGGTCACATCTGGGAGTGAAATTTCACAGACCAGAGTATGACTGGTGCGGGCAGTTACAGCAATGCTCGTTAATCTGAGAAACACACAACAGATAAAAACAACAAGAACATGAACTAAAAGCTGCCCAAAGCTCTAAGAACTCCGCTCATGTCTGAGCGGGTAAGACTTCCTGCAACAGCTCCATCGTTGGCTGTCCTCCCAGGCTCCTCAGTCACCGAGATTGAGCGACTCAAACCAGCTCTGCGTCCTCAGGCTGACGGTGGCCCTCTCCGCCTGGGCTTTGATCCACTGCCCGCCCTCTGCTTTTCCGTTCAGAAGAGCTGCGCAGAGGGAAAGGAGCCGGAGTTACTGCCAGAGCTCGTCCCTGCCGTCCCTGACTGACGGGCGCTCCGATTTACGGCCCCGCGTTTCCGCCCCGAAGCGACAGGCCGCGTGGACGTGTGTCCGAGCGCTTTGAGTCCGTCCGCTCTGCTATTGGCCGGGAGCCCGGAGGGGGGGGGGGGCTTTCCCCTGAACACACTGTGTGCCAGACCCTTTTCACAGGACCCTCGCAGTCCTGCGGTTGCAAACTCTGCGTGGCCTTTCCGGAGAGACAGTGCGCGGCTTCCCAGCCCGCTGACTCCAGGGGCCTGACAGAGCAATTGACTCACCCCTGTGTACTGTACTAACCACCAGGCCTCTCCTACAGGCCTCCCTCACTGTTACAAGGAAACAAAACAAAACCAAACCAAACCAAAATGGTGAAGCTTACTTCACCTGCAGGCAGCACACAGGATGTCGGGAACACTGCACTGCACAGAAAACCATTCTAACTAAAAGTAAACTCAGATGCTAAGTAGGTTTATACTGCAGCTGCTGAAGCTGGGTCATAGCATTAGCAGTGAGCAGGCATCTCCTGCTTGCTGTTAAAGTGCATTTCTCCAGGCCTGGCTGACATGAGGAGATTCAGGGGAAAACTGTCATTTGGGCTCTTAAGATGCCAGTACCTCAGAACTGTCTTCCAGGCAACTCTCCCGTTTCCAGAGGGAGAAGGCAAAAACAAGTGGAACATAAACAGCTTTATAAGCTGAGCGTTACCAGTAGCTATAACACACAAGAACATGACTGTGGTTATCCTAAAATAGCAACTTCTGGGAAAGTGATGTCTCAGTCTACTGTATTCTACCATCACTGCTTATAATAGCAACATCTAAATGTGAATCTTCTCTTTTAAGAACTTGTGGCTATATCTGCATATACATTTAGTGACCTGTCTAATAATTGCCTTGGACGTCACTTACAATAGTGTCCCCTAACTTAAAAGTAAAGGTGAACATAAACAAATCAGGTGAATCAGTGCGGTGATGTGAGGATGTGAGGATGTGAGGAGCTCACCGGTGAGGGTGGTGTAGGTTTTGGTGGACTCCTGCTCCACCTGGTGTAGGCTGATCTCAGGGCTGACTTCCACTGAGGCTCCAGACAACAGCACAGCTGCCCGCATAGAGGCCGGGACCCTCACTGAGATGGACCCTGGCGAAGTGAACACTGCACCCATTACCCACTGAGGTTCGTAATACAGTCAGCCACTGCACATCCACCCTGTGTTTTACTGAGGTTCATAATACAGTCACTCACTGCACATCCACACTGTGTCTTTTACTGAGGTTCATAATACAGTCACTCACTGCACATGCACACTGATTTACTGAGGTTCATAATAGTCACTGCACATCCACACTGTGTTATACTGAGGTTCATAATAGTCACTGCACATCTACACAGTGTGTTTTACAGAGGTACAGCTTTTTTACTGGATGCAAACATGCCTGTGTAATTACATTACATTTATTGATTTACATTTGAGATAAATGTTGGAGATTTAACTGTAACCAGACTTGAGCAACAACTGTGTCGAGTGGCGGATTCAGACAGTCTTCGTGTGTCGGTCCAGCAGGAGAGACTACGGATCGTGCCGCAAATGAAAGCCATTTTTACCTTGCTTACTGCGCAGCTCTGCAGACCCTTCCCGTCCCACATAGGCGTCGATGTCCCCCTCCTGGGACCAAACCTCCAGGTGGCCGTTTGACCCGTCTGCGGAAAAGGCAGAAAATGGCAGCGAGCTGCTCGCAAGTCACGCGCCAAGTGCTGTGCCACACGTACGGCACGCCTACCGCGGAACCCCTCCTGCCCACAGTCACATTAACCAGTTTTAACCGTGTCCAGGGTTTATGACATTGGGAAGCAGAGCTTTTAAAACCGCAGGCGTCGGGGTGCGTTCGCCAGCTTTCCTGAAACACATTTTCCTGAGTGGGCCTGTTGTTCGTGTTGTGACTTTGGGTTCTGGCAGGATCGGGACCGGCCTCCCTACCCGTCACAGGCTGCCCCAGCTGGGCAGGAATTGGACAGAGAGCGGGCAGGGCAGAGGAGATCTCCCACCAACCCACCCCTCCCCCCACACAATACCCTCTTTCACAGGAGAGAAATACTTTCACACACTCCGCTGCAGCTCTCAGCTTTCCCGTACAGCTGTGCAGTCTCCCAAATCCTTCAACCCTGCCCGAGTACAAGCGCTCTTTCTGCGTTTAGGTTTTCCATGGCAACACGCTGCCTTTTTTTTGTTGTCATTAATGAAAGGCGAGAAGGTTGCTTCCGTGATATTGTCGTCCGGAGCGTCCGATGTTTACTCGGTTTCAACCTTTTCGACCGCTCCGCAACGTGTTCCTCCAAGCCTGCACATTCAAAGCTATAATTTTGGTTTCAGCATAATCACTGCTTGTCGAAAAATAGCTTAATATAAATGGATACAGTATGTTTGAAACCAGAGCTAGAGAGGAGAACGAAGCAAAACAGTCGAAAGCTTAGTGGAAAAAGATTGGTCCTTTAAAAAGGACTAAAAAACTATTTACCATATTTCCTATTTCACACATAAAAAAAAAGAACAATCTTATATATGTAAATGGTCCACATACCGACAATTACATCCCCCAGTTTACTCCGTACCGTGGCATCTCCTGTGGAAAACAGTGAAACATGTGCATCAATACATTAAAAAGGCCAAGCTTCAACTGGAGCATAGCATAGTCACGTAGTCACTATTGCATAAAGAGTCGAGCTGACTAAAAAAAATATTTTCCTTCAATTGCAGTACTGACACCGGTATGAAGTACAGTGCCAATTCAAGCGGAATGTGAATGACTTTTGACCGTAACTGCGAGCAGTCATATACTCCTACCTGTAACATAGCTTATATAATCCTGCAACAGTTACATCAATATTATCCATAGCATCGAATTCCCCCAAAAAAGTTCCAGTCAGTGACCAAGGGAGAGGGAGAGCATTAAAATACCAGAATACACTAGGGCAGTGCAGTTTTTAATTAACGCTAGAGTCCTGCTGTGCGCTTTCAAATTGAAACAATTTTAAGAAGGAAGCACTTTTACAGTGAGGTTTTTTTTGTTGTTATTTTTTGCCAGAAGAGGTGAGGTGTGGGCCACCAATATAGACAGGATTGCACAGATGTGTAGAGGGGAGAGAGGGCTTTTCTCTCTGTTTCCAAACACAAAGACTGTCTCACAGGAAGCCCAGGGCTGTGGGGGGCTGTTGTGGCTAGGTCTCAAAAGCAAGGGTGAAATAAATGGGGGAGGGGAAACTATCTCTGGGAAGCGGTGTGGCCTGCACTGCATTTCATGTGTACATCCATGTATATTTCTTGCCGTTTCTTTTCTGTTGTTGCTCCAAAGGGATGCAGCACTCTGGGTTTGGTGAACAGACATGACTAATTGTTTCCATCCCCCTTTGTAGACATGGTGTACAGCGTGGGGCAATTACTTCAGACTGTTCTCCCACTTCAGGCTTTTCCCTCTTTCTAGACGCATTGTAAATTGTAAATAAATTACCACATTGCACTGTCATTACACTCGTCATTCAAACCACATATACCACATTTCTCTGGCGTCGGTAAAAACCAGACCGGACATAAGACACCAGAGCCAAATGACAGGCATAGCCCAGACGTAGAGCCTCCATCCTTTTGGACAACTAGGGAATGCCATTTGGAGAGGTGCTATTTACGGTCACAATCCAGAGGAAGCGATCTCGTCCGTACTTACCATGCACGTTTCCCAGTTGGATTTTCCCTGAGGCAGAGGACACAGAGGTAGACTCTGCATAAATGGCTTTGACCTTCAGTGGCCCATGCTCCGTCGATACATTCATGCTGGTTCCCTGGAGCTTTTTGATATTGACCATCTGGAAGTATAAGCAATGATGTAACTGTGTGTTTTTGTTCGCTTGTTTTGTGGTTTTTTTTTTTACTTTTTCACAAAGTTTAAGTGATTATAATTTTTCAAAGTTAAAATTTTCAGTACAAAGTAAAAAGTGAATTAGTCTGAAGGAACAATTCCAGAGGACTGTGGATGCTGAAATGGCATGTGAATAATTAAAAAGGAAGACTTTACACTGTTTCCAGATGTGCTCATGTCCACGTTGCCATGTATGGTGCCGAGGCATATGATGTTTCCTCCGACAGACTGCACAAGCACCTTGTGACTCTAGAAAACACAGACAACTGTAAGCACAAGGGATGCCACAGCAATGACAGGAGTGACCACCAGGGAGTACAGCATTACATTTTGCAAATGACTTTTTTTTTTTGTATGCATTCTTTTTAACGATTACCAGAATCCTCCAGAAGTCCTCTGTTGACATCTCAACCTAGTTATCAGAATTTGGGAATGTATACGATATTGGGTGTGAAATATGAACAATATGACTATTCATCCATACAGCATCTTTCAAAAAGCTTTTAGATCCCTTGGTCTACAGCTGTGGACTGCCCTCATCAATTCAAACCAGTAATTTTAATTTGGGCTCCAGTCTGGAGACTGAGGTGGCCCATTGCACAGTGATTTCGCGGTCAGTTTCAATCAATTTCCTGGTTGATTTTGAGGTATGCTTTGGATCGTCGTCTCATGGAAGATCCATGTGTAGCCAAGTTCCAGCTTCCTGGGGTTACGTCAGGGGCCAAATTATGTTAGTCTGTACTGTACTGGAGATCATGATTCCACATTAACAAGCCCTTAGATGCAAAACAAGCCCGTGACGTCAAAGATCCACACATTCGACAATTGGCATGACAATCTTTTCAACATAAGCATCCTTCTTCCAATGTGAAACCCACCACTGGTGTATGCATAGCTACCAAAAAGCCATTTTTGGTATAGCAATTTTGGTCTCATCTGACCATAACACCTGGTTCCAATCAAACTTCCATTACTGAAGTACTTTGAGTGGAAATATATGGGTATATACAGAGGGGTGAGAAATTACAGGATAAACCAACATAAAGTGACTGGGTAAGGTGTTGGGTCACCACCAGGCTCCAGATCAGCTTCACGGCACCTTGGCGTAGATTCTGCAAGTCTCTGGAACTCTACTGGAGGGATGTAACGCCATTCTTCCAAAAGATATTCCCTCATTTGGTGTTCTGATGGTGGTGGAGAGCGCTGTCCAACGCATTGGGTCCCATTGGTGTTCAATTGGGTCGTGACAGCGAAGCCCATATCATACAAGTCGCATCATTCAGTGACCACTCATGCCCTGGGAATGGGGTCATCCTGGAAGAGACCACTCCCATGAGATAGAAATGGTTAGGATAAAGGTCATCACTCTGCATAACTTGTGGGGCAGTCTGTAGCGTAGTGGTTAAGGTAAATGACTGGGACACGCAAGGTCGTGGCTCTAATCCCGGTGTAGCCACAATAAAATCCGCACAGCCGTTGGGCCCTTGAGCAAGGCCCTTAACCCTGCATTGCTCCAGGGGAGGATTGCCTCCTGCTTAGTCTAATCAACTTTACGTCGCTCTGGATAAGAGCGTCTGCCAAATGCCAATAATGTAACTTTGTATTGATTTGCAGTGACCCTTCCCTCTAAGGAGACAAGTGGACCCTGCCATGCCAGGAAAATGCCCCCCACTGCATAACAGACCCTTTCACTGTAGGGGTCAAGATTTCAGGCCTGTACCATTCTCTTGGTGTATGCCACACACCCACTTGTCGAGAATATAATGAAGGGTTACTGATCTGACCATATCACTTCTTTCCACATCTCTGTAGGCCAGTGCAAATGATTTTGCAGCACTGAACTCTCAAAGGTAATGAGGGGTTTACGCACTTACGGACTGCTCTTGCTGACACAGTCTGATCACATCCTGCACTGACATTCTCAGTCACCTGGGGAAGAGTTGCTTTTTGTTTTTCCTGACATTTCACACTAATCCACAAGCATCAAAGTCATCGAATTTCTGACCCTATTTAGCTACCGATTACTGGCTGATCCTATTGTCTTTCCCATAGATCTAAATACAGATGTCATTTTAGTCACTAGCCAGTTGAGCAGTCTTTGCGATGAAGCTCTTGTTGTATGTGCCCCAGTAATGAAGCCTCTTTCAAAGTCGCTTGTATCTGTTCTTCTTGCCATCTTGATCCAAGATTGAGGTTAACTGGTCAGCATTTTTATACATGCTAGGATGTTAATTGCTTAATTGTATCATGCAGTACGCCTGTATGGAAGCGTCTGCATTCGTTTTGCTTCTCCCCTCATTTATTCAGGTTTTTCCTTTAATTTGTCACCCGTCTGTATGTACAGTGAGGTCCGTAAATATTTGGACACTGGTACAATTGACATTCTTTTTGCTCGGTACTCCAGCACATTGTATTTGAAATGAAACAATGAATATGAACTTAAAAATGCAGACTGTCACCTTTAATTTGAGAATATTTACATTCATATCAGGTGATCCATGTAGGAATTACATCCCTCCCCCATTTTAGGGGACCAAAAGTAATCGAACAGTTGGCTTCCCAGCTGTCACTGATTAGACAGGTGTATTCAATCTCTTCCTTAGTGTGTGTATAAAAAAGCTTTCAGTGTCTTGACTTGATTCTAGGCTTTTGATTGCCGTTGGAAGCTGTTATGTGTCCTCATTGGACAGCGCTTCATCCGACAGCAAAGCAATAATTCCAAACGTACACCAGTGCTCTCTTTCTTCTTCATGATGTTCCACACAGTTTGTTTCAGTAAGCCTATTGTTTGGCCTATTTCTCGGACTGTTTACTTATTATATGTCAGCCTTATAATGGCTTCATTGACTTTAATTTGCACAACTCTGGTCCTCATGTCAATGCCAGAGATTGCCTAGAATCAAAACTAGATACTGAAAGCTCTTACCTACCTAACATACCTGCACTAAGGAAGCAATTGAATACACCCAACTAATCAGAAACATCCGAGAAGCCAACTGTCCAATTTTGTTTGGTATGTATAAAAAGGTAATGTAATTCCTGCACAGATCACCCGACATAGGTATAAATACACTCAAATTAAAGTTGACAGTCTACACTTTAACCTCATACACATTGTTTAATTTCAAATCCGACGTGTTGGAGTACAGCAAAATGAACAGAAATTGTACCACTGTCCAAATACTTACGGACCTGTCGACATATGTGTACATCCCGCTGTGATAGGCATGCTTGTTTCTAATTATGTTAAGGGAAACTGACCAATCGCCTCCCTTTACAAGGCTACAATCTGCTAGTGCTTACCCCCCCCCCCCTTCAATTTCCCTAAAACCATGTCAGGACTTCAAAGCAGCACACAGTGAAAAAGGGACTCGTAGACTGTTTTAATTGATAATAAAATGGAACCATGCAAGATAGCCTGGAGTCTCTGGAATAAAGTGCATACCCATATTAATTTCATTCGTAACAATGGCAACTGTTGCCCACTTTGGAAAAAGCTACTGCAGCCTAGCGAACCTCAGTACCGTGTAACTTAACCACGAGTGCCATCTAGTGGAGATATATTTTAAAAAAACTTTTCTTGGGCAAAACATGCATTACAGTGTCACACACTGCACTCAACGTCGCCTCTCTTGTGAAGTTACAATAACACTTTGAGCTGAGACACAAAGAGCAAAGGGTGTTATAGGGATAAAAGGAACACAAACATGCCTTACCTTCACTGACTGCAGGACACAGTGTCCAGTCTCGGTGAGCACTCTGCAGGTGTCACACTCCATCTTTTGGATCTTCACGTTCCCCTCCCCCAATGTTGTAATGTGCAAATCTGTACAAATCACAAAAGGAGAATGGCACCATTTTTACCCAGACATTGCATTGGAAAAATATTGGACCACTGGCAGCAAAAGATCTCCAAAACATCAATGGCCCAACTCCATATGTAGTAGGTATGAGGTGTTTTTCCTTGTATGAATTCCTCTTGTTGATGGTGTGTGTGGCCAAAACATTCCATTTTGGTCTGATCTGACCATAGCTCTGTCTTCTAGTCATAATTCCAACGAGGTTTGACAAAGGGCTGTCTTTATGCCACCCTTCCAAACAGTTTGTTTGATATGGAGGGGCTAATTTATTGTACTTTTTGAGACGAGGTGACCCCAAGATGCAACCAATCTCTGCAATTCGTAAACTGTGATCTCTGGGTTCATCTTGCTCACCATCCACAGGGACAATGTGCACTTGCATCCTCTTCCTGACAAGTTTGTAACCATTCTATATGTTTTACTTTTTTTATTATCATTATTATAGTGCTAAGTGGTATGTTTAACCGTTTACACGTTTTTTGAACCCATTACCAGACTTATGATGGCTAATTAACTTCTGAATTGACAGTTATTTTGCTTTTCCCACGCTGATGGATGAAAAGGGATTTTGCATGCTCAGTACCTCATTTTTATACTCTAGTGAAACAAGAATGACACAACATAGTTCCTTTAGATCAAGATTTAGTAAATTAATTCAAATTCTATTGCCAATTTCAGTTTGATTTTATTAACAATAATTATTAGGGGTTAATTGTTAATTGTTACTTAATAAAAAAAAACACTGAAACATGAGAGTAAATGAATTTAAATAAAAGTATCTAGTTTTCCCCTATGTTTGAACATAACAAATACATTACTATCTGTGCTGTTTATTATATGCAGCCTTTTTGTGCCAGCAATTCTGGAGCCCACTGTAGGTGTATTTTAAGCTTTTTGAATCCATAACTGTGATCTGTATGATTTAAAATAGGTCTAATAGTATGTCATCATTAACTTATTTTCAATAAAAATGACTAATGACCCATAAAGCAAGGTCATTTTTGGTTATTATTGTCAAGAAAGTAAAACTTTTTCACCTCTTCTATACATCTGTAGGATTTTGACTTTGACCTTGCCCGTTTTAAAACCCATTTTTCCTTTCTCATGTCAGTTTGGAGTGTCACATTGCATGCAATGTATCCAAGCAAGTCTTATCACTACAACCAGATTATATATATACTTATATATAGACTTAAGAATATGTGCTCCAACATCCATTAACCTCCATCCATCAGCGAGAGCAGGAGAACCTGCGCTACCAGCTGGGAAATAAACTGTGCATTGTATCACAGAAGTACACTTCATGAAGAGCTGCTGCAGACATACTGAAGGCATCCCAATTGAACAGAGATACTTGAGATACTTTTAATCAGTGCAGGTATCCAGCTCCGTAATCTTGCTTCGTGATACAGGCCCCTAGTCAAGTTTGTAAAATACAGTACCTGACATCTTATTTAACTCACCTTGGATGAGGACCATTTGACAATATAATGTCTGTAAGCTACTGGTCGATTTGACTACTTTCTCGGAATATCCGATTCGAATGGAATACGTTATTTCAATAGTATCGGTGATGATCTGGACCCACCGCACACACTGTGCAGAATCAAATTATTTATAAACGTGATCTAATCAGATCAATGTCATCTCGCTATGTATAACGTTACTAGTAGGCTACGTGAATACAGACCTGGATGCCTTTCTGTTCAATTACCGCTAATAACATGTGATGGCCATGTGGTGGAAACTTACCACTTTTAATTGGAGCTGTCAGTTCAACAGACACATTACTATTGACCTTTTCGGACAATATGGTCAGTTCCTTGTTTTGGTCGTTATATTGCACGTGGAAGTTGTCAAGCTTCAGTCCTTGGTCTGCGCTGGTGCCGTTCACTGTGATAAACGCCCTATTTGCTCCGGGGAAGGCGTGGGGATCCAGCGGCTGCACTAATATATTGCAGCGCAGCTGAACTCGAACAGTGCTGAAAGGGTGAACAACCAGAGTCCATTGCTTCAGAGGCTTATTCAGCTCAGTCGCGGAATGAAAACGCGGAGAAGTCGAGATTGCCCTGAACGTGTGCGAGAACAATGCATCAGAGGAACCATTTTTACAGGCTGAAAGTATTCGAGACAATTGCTTTGTCGCTAATACCAAGCACATGATGGCTGATGAGTAAATCCAAAACGAGTTGCCTAAAACATTGCTCGAAGTCTGACTCGCTGTAAACAAGCACTTCCTTGGTTTTGCTGGCTACATAACGCTTGGGTTTCTGGGAAATTGAGTTGGCAAGATCAGGGCAGTTACATTTAGACTGAAATTAAAAACTGATAAATATTGTATGATAATGTATTTTTATTGTTTATAAAATCAACGTTAGGACACGTTTATTTATAATACAATAAAGTGTTCTTTTTATAGCGTAAAATAAATACTTCGAAATCTTCTGACTACATTAACCATATTACTGGGGTTCGACAGCCGCACTGTGCAGGAGCACATTGTAGAACAAATAGGTTTAAAATACGGTATAGGCTACGTGTGACAACGTGGTTAGAAAACTTTAGTTTTATTTCTTAGTTTTTAGCCTTTATGAATTCATTGAATATTGTCTGAATTCAGTTATAACTGTTAACTTAAATAAAACAACAGAAAAACCTGTAACTTGAGCCAATTAACATCAATGGAAAAAAAACATATGGAATGTAATCATTAACAAAAGACATTTGTTATATTATTATATCGTTATTATATTTTTGATGTGTATCTGAGATGGGAGGTCCCCTTATAAAACATAATGTTATTTTGTTCCAATTCTCTTTCTTGTCTGCTCTTCGAAAAACGGTTTAATTCTGGGTTGGCTTGGAAACCAGTCCCCCGCCACTAAACAAACGAAGTAGCTGGTGGCAGAGATTTCTCCAGCAAGAATTTGAGCGAGCGGAGGAGGAGGATTTACTAATTACGTTAGCTAAGCGATTTTGAAAGCCACAACTATTTTAAGATTGTCATGAACATTGCGTACTAAGCATGATTGAAAATTTGCATGTGGATTAACTTTAAGGTGCAGCTTCTTTGAGTGGTTTGTTCAGGTAAGAGAAGTAGATTCCTCGCTAGCCAGCTAAAAAGTTAGCTGGTTAGACTAGTCAATAATGTTAATGTTAAAGTTAGTATAACTAGGCTAAGCAAAAGTGAACGTTAACATTAGCCAAAAAATTAAGCTAACTATATGGAATGGAATATGGAATTGAATAATTAACAAAAGACAATATTGTTATATCATTATAACGTTATAATATCTGTTGATGTGTGTCTGATATGGGAGGTCCCCTTATAAAACATGATGTTATTTTGTTTCAATTCACTTGCTTGTCTGCTTCTAGAAAAAACTATTTCATTCTGGGTTGCCTTGGAAACCAGTCCCCACTAAACAAACGAAGTAGCTGGTGGCAGAGATTTCTCCCGCAAGAATTTTCTCGAGTGGCAGACTTAATAACTAAGTTAGATACGCGATTTTGAAAGTCACAACTATTTTAAGATAGTCGTGAAGATTGCGTATTAAACATGATTGAAACGTTGCAGGTGGATTAACTTTAAGGTGCAGTTTTAATTGAGTGCTTGGTTCAGGTAAGAGAAGTAGATTCCCAGCTAGCAGCTACAAAGTTAGCTGGTTAGACTAGTCAAGTATGTTAATTAAGTCAGTAGGCCTATATCTAGGCGAGGCAAAAGTGAACTTTTAACATTAGCCAAATAATCTAAGTTAAATAATTATATTACCATATTATTATATAAGTAGGTTAACATATGATATATAGAGGAGAGGCAACGTGTTTCACTGTGAGTCATCCCTGCTGATATTTCATTTTGGTCATAGCTGGATTTTACACCAGGGATAGCTACTGCGAGTTCATTTCAGGAAAGATGTCTCTTTAAAATTTAAGTTTAGCCACCTGAGCAATTCTAACGTATGTTAGCTAGCTGACGTTAGTCATTTCATGAAAAAGAAGTAACATACCTCTTACCAGTTCACATTAAAGCTGGCAAAATTATTTGAACTGTATCCTAAATATCTACAAAAAAAAAAAAGAATGCTGCTACAATGACTGCTCATTGCTGAATCTTTCAGGAGAAAACATGTCTCCAGTTCACAAAAACACTAAAATGTGGAAACTAAATGTGGAAACTGAAGCCTCCAGAAGATGGCAGTATTAAAGTCAAAATTTAGGAAAGCACATGAAATTAAAGTAAAAAAGAAAAAAGTAAACCGTGTGCTTAATTCTCATAGCGGATATTTTAGACCGTCATTGTTAATAATGCATGTATAATTGGGTACGCATGCCGTACGCTATATTGCCTCAAGGGGAGAATAGTCCATAATATATTGGAGCTATGGTATGACTATGTACCTGCAATATTTTGATCTGGAGATTCATTGTACTGCTAAATATAGGCTTGCATAAAATGTGTTTGTATAGCTGGGTTTGCCAACTTCTCATCTTAAGCATGATTAGATGTCCAACCATTTGCCTAACAAAAGTTATTTTGGTCTGTCAAGACATTGAAGGTTCCATGAAAGGCAAATTGATCAAAATCTTCACTGTACCAGTTCAATACATTTTTGCATTTGCCAAGCTGTGTCACAGTAGTAAACGTAAATGGGTTATCACGTTATGTGATTGTTTTACATATACATTATTTTATACACACACATAGACACACACATATTTAACGAATGTAGATTCATGTAGAAGCCATAGCCTTAAGTTATAATGACATATTTATTTTGTCAACCACTGGGGTATGTACATTTGATTTTCAGTACACTGTATACTAAAGGTATGATTATGTGCTTCATTTCTCCTGAAGACACATTTCTAGTTTGATACAGCTATTGCATATATGTTTACAGAACTGCTGAGACTACCGGACCTCACTGGTCACTGGTGTGTAAATCTGTCAGCCAGCGCAAGGAATAGTTTGGATTAATCGTCCTTGCATAATTTTGCATATGAAGAAAAAGCTCTTGCTTTCATTTTCAAGTATGGTTGGAATTGTGTTGTTTAAACAAAAAGGTAAACATCGAAAAGTGGTTGGTTAATGTTTACAGTGGGTTAATGTTTAGACTTGTGTTGTGGAGCAAGAAGAAGAGTTTGTATGAAGGAATGTAGCCAAGCCAGTGAATTATATTTGACTGCTGTTGGCCAATGACCAAGAGTCAATGGGCTTCAGGACTGGACTCCACAGCTGGGCTGTAGTTACTTATGGCAGGTGACTACCTCTCCCAGGAGAAATTGTTCTGCAATGAGCAATGTCACTGGCTGCCAGACTGGGCTCATGAGTTTTGTCTTTGGAGAACTGTTGGAATGCAGATGAATGGCAACATAACTGAAAAAGGTCACATCATTTTGTAACAGAGATTCTTGTAAGTCCCTGCTATGGTTTGTTTAAAGGATAAGGGTCTGTAAAAAACAAAAAAAACTAAGAAAACATACAAACAATATCTTCCCATTATCAATTCTCAGCTGGTAATTTTCCTGTTATTTGGGGTAGATATCCAGTATCCAGTACTTGTGTGAAGCGTTGCCTTTTCTTAGCTCCTCTTGAGTTTAGATAGATTGAAGTTTACTATGTATACATTCCATCTGCCTGCATGCATGTGTGTCTGAGTGTGTGAGTGTGTCTGTCCGTGCTGGTGTGTTTGTGCACACATGTAGGAATGTCAGTCTGACTGCGTCTGCCGGGACAGGGGGCTTGCACCATGAGTGACAGTGAGGAGAGCAGCAGGCACAGTGAAGATGAGGAGGGCAGCTCTGAGGAGGAGAGTGGTGAGGAAGAGCCCGTCTCGGCTCTGCCACCGCAGCCTGATCTGGAGGAGGAAGGCCCAGAAAACGTCTCTCCCAGCCCCGCCTTCCAGTGCTCAGATGAGGTACAGTCATTTCTGAATGCTGCTGATTTCCTGTCTGTTTCATGGCACTGTCTGTGTTCCCTGGTTAGGTTTGAAAATAATGTGTACAGTCTTGTACAGTGTCTCTGAGGTAAAACTAAATCAAGAACTTAAAAATTCAAAATCTTGAAAAACAAAATAATAGAAAACACATTTATTAGATTTTCATTTAAAAAATACATACATTTTAATACAACGGTTTCAGGTAGTAGAAAAGCTCCAATATACACAATCTGATCTTCAGTACAGTATTACACTGTACACCGATCATTTACCTCAGTTTGAGTCAAACAGAAGAGATGACAGTGGTTGAGTTCATAATAGGCCTATATCTTTCAAAGTTTTCTCCAGCAATTCAAAGCACAAAGATATAATCTTATATATTAATTACAGTGCTATTTAGCTTTCACAATAAATACTGTACATTTCCCTCTGTTCACTACATTCTCATAATTCTCAACCTGACCTAAAAGGAATATGGTGTAATAAAACTGTCTAAAGCCAGGAGGCAGTATCATACACACCGCACAACATTTCACAACATTTTCAGTTGAGCCAGGTTGTGTAAGGTAATGATCATAACGGCACAGTACATAAGCAAAGCTCCTTTGTTTTCTTAAGCTAAGTTTCTATGCATTCTATGCAAGTTCAGGTAACATTGGGCTGAAGTTGCAGAAGATCAGGTAACTTAAAAACTGAATCTTAATGCGATCAATCAAAGTAGCTTTATTCCTGTTGACTTTTGTATATCAGTTTTGTTACTGATCATCAGTGCAAGTACATTGTTCATGTTCTTGTGGATTCGGTTTGAAAACCTCTAATATTGATACTTGATGAAAGAAATGGTTTTTGTATTGGAAGCTGGTGAGAGTATCAGTGGAAACGTGCCTTTAGCACTTGCTCTCACTGTATAAATATTTCTTTACGTTCAGCAGGAAGCAGAGTGGTAGAAGGCCCTTAAAGGACCAGGTTGACCTCCTTTTTTTCAGGTCACCAGCAGAGTGTGAGTGCTTCACGGTGCATAGTTCTTTGGTCTGATCATCATTTTGACAGTCTTGAAAGGATTTCTGAAATTGGTGGGGTAGTATTCCTGCGTCATGTTGTGCCACGTGCCCCAGAAGATGCCATTGCGCACCCCTTTGTATTTCTCCTTGTAGTATTTGCCGTTGAGATTGGCTGACATGCAAGCGTCGAACCACCATCCGGAGCTGTAGTAGGCCCCGCAGTTGCCGGACGGATACATGTCATTGTCCTTGTCCGGGGTGGTGAAGAACTTCTGGTCGTGGTCGTAGTGCTTGTTGAAGTGCAAGGCGTCTCCGGCAGTGCCAGAATAGCCGCTGACCGTCAGGCGGTAGCGGAGGAACTCGTTGGAAACGTAGAAGCGGTCGTACTTGGCGTACTCCCGGACGCCCCGGAAGTCCTCCAGCTCGATGCGGAGGACCATGTCCTTGGCCTTGGTCAGCTGGTGAATCTGGTCGTTGCCTAGCCAGAACTCCCCCAGGAGGTTGCCGAAGCCCTTCTTGTACTCGGCCCAGGTGCGGTTGAAGCTGACGCTCCCGTTGATGCGCCTCTGCACCACGGTCCACCCCCCGCCGTAGGACTCCATGTCGCAGTACACTTTGAAGGTGCCGCTCCGGGGGTCGGGCGTCACTGAGTACACCCCGTTCTTTTTCTCCACCATCATGTTGTAGTCGGAGCAGTCTCTGGGCGCTATGAGGACTGGAAAATAAAAAATAAATTATAACACAGTACATTGTACAGTGTAGTCTGCAGAAGGCATTCATTTCTTTTAAAATATGAGAGGGTGCAAATCCAACTAACAAACTGCAGCCCGGAATAATATTTGCAAATGGAGATTTAGGTTGGCATGACATTTGGCATGGTTTGCGTGTTTTGGAGAGCAGGGGGAAGTCTTCCCAGGAAGGGAAGGACAATCTACAGAGGCAGTTTTTTTCCTGTCTGTAGATGCAGTTTGTGTACTATTAATCTACTTTAATGTAAAAATCACCCCCCCTCCATTTCCCCCAAGCAACCAGTCACGGACTCATAAACTAGATGACTTATGTTGATTGACAGCGGAAGAGATTAAAGTTCAAAAGGAAGTATGCCAAGTGATTAAAACACCCACAGGATGAGGTTATCAGGACAGCAAATGCTTATTCATTGTTTGCCTGTCATGACTTGCGAGAGACTTACGAAAATATCAACCACAATAAAGTCGGCAAGACAGTAGAAGACTGATAAAGCTTGACAATCAAGAAGTTTAAATATGTACAAAGAATAGAGTAATTTGGTCCATAATTAGAATGTCTTCAAATGCCTTTAAACATACAGTTGATTTCCATAGCAGGTCTGATACAGTACCATTCCAAAAACAATTGTTTGTCAATAATGAAAGCAAGTGTAAACTTATCCCTGATGCTCATTGGGTCTAGATCATAAGCATTGATTAGCAAGTATTGCGATGTCTGTTGAACCTGTTGTTTTTTTATTCCTAAGATCTAGTTGAATAGACCCAAATACTTCTATGCTTACGCTGCACTGTTTTTGTTGTAACCGTGTCTTGGTTCACATAAGCGTTTTTTGGCAAGCTTTGTTGGCGGACAATTGCACAAAATGGGTTGAACCTGGGATTTCAGCACGCTGAAAACATCTCACAGATGTTCCCTCGCTGTTCTTCGATAAGCACATCTGTTATTCAGATTCACATTTTAACATTTGTAAAGTTACTTTTAATTGATATCCACTTATTTTTCATTCTTTCATCATTTATGCTTATCCTTTCATTATACAGATCATGATATCAATGATTAAAATTAATACAGTGGATCATGGAATGTAGTATTTTTCTGATTTGTTATTTCTTCTTTTGCTTGACACCTTTTGTTAAAGTATATTTTTTCAATAAAGATTTTTTAGAAAACAATTTAATGTATTTTTCATATTTGATTAACTTTTAACTTTTTTAACTCTTTCATCAGAGGGACATTCGAGTAGAGCATGATTAGGAGATTTTTCAGGTTATCAAGCTTTTGTCAAGTTCAAAACAGTAACATAAAAAAGCTGACATGTCCTCCAACACCAGAGTGGAGCAGCACAAGATAGTTTTACATATAAATCTATATGAATGATCTATATAAAAATCTTAAAGACATATTGTGACTTTGGAGCAGAGTTGGGCTGCTAATGCCACTGGCGGAACATTGGCAGGGGCCTGTACTCACACTGAGGAGATGTCACAACCGGGCACGCACTGGAGCACTTGCTGTTGAGGTTGTTGATGACCGTGGTTATGTTGGCCACCTTGGTTTCCACGATGGAGTTGACGTTGTCCATGTTGATGAGGTTGAGCCCCTCCAGTCGCCCCTGCAGGGTGTTGATCTGGCTGCGGGCGTTCTTCAGGCTGCTGGACATGCGATTCATCTTCACCTGCATCTCCTGAATTTTGAGGCTCTGCTGGTCCTTGGAGTGGTCGCCGGGCTTCCCGCCCTCGTCGTTGTCCCCGCGGGCCGGCTGGTCGAGCGGCACCGTCTCCCCGCTGTCCTGCTGGATGTCCCGGTCCGCCTGCTTCCTGCACTCCTGGCACGAGCTCTTCAGCTTGTTCACCGTCTCCTTCAGGCTCTGGAGCTCCTTCATGGTCTTCTCCAGCATCTTGAACTGCTTGGGCAGCTGGATGGTGAGGGGAGGCAGGGTGACCTGGTACGGGCACTCCTCCCCATCCCCGCACTGCCCCGCCGACTTGAACCTGATCGGGCAGCCGGGGGCCGCGGCTTTCTCCCCCGCGGCTTTCTCCCCCGTGGCTTTCTCCCCCGCGGCTTTTTCGTCGCCCGTCTCCGTGGCGACCCGGGCCACTGACAGCAGCAGGGTCCAACACGCGCACATTAGCGCCAGCCTCATGGTGTCTCACAGCGCAGAGAGAGAGAGAGAGAGAGAGTACTGTAGGAGGGCAGCGCTGGTCTGCTTCTCCCTCTCACGAGCGTGTCATTAATATAAGGCAGAGAGGGCTGAGTGGCTGTGTGGGGATATTGTGGGTGGGGCTGCACTGGGTTGCATAATGCACAGGCGAAATGAGCCTGATATCAGCACTGCAGAGAGAAAAGGAAACAGTAGAGAGGTCTATCGGCTGACTCACAGAGTGTTTGACATAGCCAACTTTCCTTTGTAAATTATTCACAACGTAGGAATTGTTCTCCAGGGGTTTCACTTGTGGTTCGTTGTTTTTCATATTAATATTGTCAGTATGTACACATTACAACAGAGGGGCAAATAATTTGGACCTTTCACAGGAGTGCTATATTTGTTTTGAATCTATCTCAGTCTTACACAGATCCTAATGTTGCCCTCTGCCAGATGTGCTATAGTCACAGATATCATTTAGAAGTAATAAGTAATCTTAACATATCATCGCAGCATAACGTTGAGGTTTTCTTTGGTTGTTTTGACATTGAAAGCAGTTAATGAACTAAATTATTGCCACGTGTTAGTTAGATGTTCAGAATTTTCAATGACAACATTTTGTACTAGTGCAAGAGTCCTATTCTCACCACTTGAGGAATAGATTGTTTTAAATGTACCTCTGAATAATATATTGTTGCTTCCAGAAGTGTTTGTTAAGACTTTGTGTTGTAAGTTCATGCATTACTGCTACCTTTGGCGTGACAGTGGTGAGTTGGCATGATCGTTGCCTATGCCGTCATGCGTGTATGTATGTCACATACTCCGGATAAGAGACTGCCAGCCCTTGTACTCACACACAACGGAGTCCTCTCCTTCAAAGGTGAACTGCACAGCACCCGTGTAGTAGAGACAGGTGTGAGGTCATGGCTGTATTGAATAAAAAACCCTTTTTAAAAAGTAAAAAAACATTACTGTGTTTGAACTCCACTCTCATACAGCTCTGCAGTTTGGCTTCCATCTACTGCTGTTTTCCCCGCTGATGGGAATAAAGCCTTAGCACAATGGGTCCAGAGTTTAAGCGAACTGACGGCTTGTTATAGGTGTGAGTCTCAGGTTTGGCCAGGAGCCCTGTTGTTTCCAAAGAACGGCTTCCCTCAAAGCCCAGCTATATAAATGTACAAGATGCAAGCTATGTCATCTAGACATCAAGGTCAGCAATATATCATTAATAGGGTAAATAATTATTTTGTGCACCTAATATGCTTGCACACAGTTACTGAAAGCCACCACAGGTTCTCTCTTTTGTATGGCAACAGCACAGAAGGTCCCAAGTGGTTTAGTGACATATTAACGAACAGCAGCCATTTTATCATCGTTTATAATGATTAGTGTTTATGGCAGGTGGATAAGTAGCCATAAAAACTTCATGTATAAAACTCTGTGTTGTCCTGTCTATACCCCTAAAACATTCTTTTTTCCGGGTGAAGTTTCTGTGTTGCTAAGTTTTAATGTAATTTAAATTAGTATAGAGTTATCCTCTCTGCACTCTCCATAACAATGGTGCTAGTGCTTTATATTGATATACTGTGTATTATAGAGGTTTTCCTAGGTACAGTAATACAAGGTACAGTACCTATTTATTTTCCAGAGCTTGTTATAGCTAGAATTCATTCTATCTGTTCACCACTGTGGTGAACTCCCCTGTCCAAAATACTGGATTAAGTGTGATACAGCATTGCAGTGTAAGAGAATCAGTTTTTAAAATTCATTCTAATATGGGTGAACGCAACACACGGAGCTTTCTTGTTCTGTGTCAGTTCACTATAAGGAGAAGTCAGAACCCTCTGGTTATTAGTGATGAGGCGTGAAAGAAGATATTTATGAATCTGCAGGTGTTACTTGTATCTCTCACTTCCCCAAACTGTTGGAACTTACCATAAATGGGAAAGTTGTAAATTAAACTTATTTGTGTCCAAAAGAAATCGACTCCTGATCTTGAAGGAAGCTGCTGTCAAATTATAAGCTCTGTAACGATTTCAAACAAACACGCAAGGCTGGCTTCATGGAAATTGGCAGGGGTACAGCAATTCAGTTCTTCATGAACCACTCTGTTTTACATCCTCTGTGGCAGTACCCCAGCGTAATGCCTGGGTTGATCTGTCTTGTTTCCGTTCACAGTGCTGTCTAGTGTGTGAAGACACACCGTGTCTCAATACAGTGAGTGCTGTGAAGGAAACGTGGTGAAGGGCTATGTGCTCTCCTGTGCTGAGCTGAGGAAGTTGCTCCACATGTTCAGTCCCGGTGCATTGTGGGTCAGACCAAAGCTGACCCTGGCCAATAGACTGTCAAATCCCTCACCCGTCACAGATACGCTACTGTAATTCTTAACAGATTGCAGGCTACTACTGCAGTTTCCTTCTTGTCACTTACCTTCTAGCAATATAAAATGAGCAGTGTAAGTGTCTCTATTTTAATCAATACCTAAACCTAATCTACACTCAATGAACACTTTATTTGGTAGACATGTACACCAGCTTCTTAATACAAATACCTAATCAGCCAATCATGTGGCAATTAGCAACTAAAAGCATGCAGGCTGGGTCAAGAGGTTCAGCTGTTGTTCAGCTCAAACATCAGAATGGGTGGAAATGTGACTTTGACTGTGGAATGATTGTTGGTGCCAGGCGGGTTGGTTTGAGTATCTCAGAAAATGGCTGCAATCATTGGCTGCGTTACTAGTTTCGCATGGGGGAAAAAATGTTTCGCATATGCTGAAGGTTTTAGTGAATCGGGCCCCAAATGTGCCATGTAAAGCCTTCGGGTCTCTTCCTCCTGGCTGTGAAGTTCCCACCTTCAAGCGCGTGGCCCGTGTGGAGCCAGCCCTCCCCGGAGGCCGAGAGTGAAGTTCCAGCGCGACGGCTACAGGAAGCGACAGGCTCGAACGAGCAGAAGTGAAATGAGATAATCCAGGCCGAGCTCTGGCGTGTGCGATTAGTCCGGATATCTGTCTTGAATTTAGAAATGTTCCTGCGGAACCGCGCCTCGTAAGGGTTTACATCACCGACTTGTAAAGCGAGCGAGAGATCATGCTGAAGAAAATAGTTGAGGGTGAAATGTTTAGTCCCAGCCGTGTGCTGGCCGTGGCGAGCCTCTCTGGCTACGGGAGCGAGTTTCTGCAGAAAAACATTGAGTGCGTTTCTGCAGAAAAACACTTTCCACTCTCAAATGTGAGTCACAAAGCCCCACACACTGAGACACGCTTGTTTCTTTACTCTTTACTCTGATCCTCCTGTAGTGTCGCTGCTGTAGCCATGTCATATATCTGCATTAGTGAGATTAACGATTAACCCTGGTTGCGTATAGCCCTGGTTCCAGTCCCTTTTGATCATATGTTCCCCCGTGGGGCCTAACCGAAGGTCAAAGTACTCAGTTCTGGAAGCGTTTACTAGCAGAATATCTGCAGAAACGCAGTGTGGATTCTGTATTTGTTTGTTTTGCTCCTTTTGTAGCTGAAACAAACACAGATGTTCTCTCTTTTCTCGCGCAAGCGGCGATAAACCCAAAATGGCTCACGGGTCAGGTCGCCGGATAAACACAGCCAGCAAAGCGACGTTAGCGGGCTGAATTCCGTGTGCCGCAATAACGAGTGTGCAGCATCCGCCTCCCTGTGGCTGGACAAACATGGATGAGTTCCATCACACCGATCCACATTCAGGGAAGAATTAGCCCTGCCCATTAGCCTTATCCCCCGATGGCAGGGGAACAGCCAAGAAAGGGTAATATTGTTGCACACACAACATGTGTATGTTTCTAAATTGTTTTTTTCATTTGTATTTACTCCGTTGCTTTTATAGTTGCTTTCCGCTGGAAAAATCTGTCCTACCAAAGTTGCAGAGCTGAAGGCCAAGTTCACACTGCTCCATGACACCTTGAAGAGGTAATAAATATCTCACCATGTGATGGAACATTACAAACCAGGTCTGTGAGGGTCAGTGCTTGTCTGTGGGAGAGGTGGTGGTCTGTGAGGGTCAGTGCTTGTCTGTGGGAGAGGTGGTGGTCTGTGAGGGTCAGTGCTTGTCTGTGAGAGAGGTGGTGGTCTGTGAGGGTCAGTGCTTGTCTGTGAG